>NC_080066.1:172761710-173061710 GCF_949987535.1 Balaenoptera acutorostrata
GGGCGGGGTCTAGAATGGGGGCGGGACTTCCTTCCCAACGGAAAGGCGTGCGTGAGCGCAAGCCCCTCCCCGGAACTGCGGTGGACGCGGCTGAGGAGGGCTGGTGCAGCAGTGTCTGAGGTGGTTGGTCGGCGTCCCTCTACGGTGAGTACCGAGGCCGGAGCCGTAGCGGGGCCGGGGCCGGAGCCGGCACCCGAGAGGAGCTGGAGGCGGCCTCCCAGCGCGGGGCTCTCCAGGCCGTTGGGTTCTCGGGACCAGAGAGGGCGGCCGCCGGCCTCGTCAAGCGGCCTGGTCGACCCTGCGCCGGGGGCCCCTCGGTTTCTCTGCTTCGTGAGCCGGTTCGTGCCTGACGCGAGGCGCCAGCGCCGGGCTCCTGGCCGGGCGCCAGGAGGAGCGACCCCCCCCCACCCCCACCCCCGCTTGCTCTCTGTGTCGCAGTCCGCGTCCTCGCCCCCATGTGCCTCCTCCCTTCCCCCCCATCGTTGATCCGGGTTGCTTGTGATCGCGGCGTAGCCCGTGCTGGGGGTGAGCCTTCGTTGCGCTCTGGGTTGCTTTGCCGGTGGGGCGCCATGCTGAGCGGTTCTGGACGTGCGTCACCTTTTTGTCTTCGCGTGACGGTCCAAGGATAAACAGACCCTCATCATCCCCATTTTCCAGACGAGGAACTGAGCCTCACAGTGATTAATACGTGCACCCCAGACCCAGAGCTGGCCAGTGACGCGTCCAGATTTGAACCAAGGTTTCCCTTTGTCTTTCCACAGGATCTATTTTTCTCGGCCTTTCTGAAAGGGGAGAACGTGGCTCGAGTTCCAGTCTGATGACTTGTTCATAGGTCACTTGTTTTTAAATCACTTAAAAGGTAATGAAAAAGCTGGTTGGGTTTTAAGCCATTTGGCAAAGGCCAGAGTGGTGGCAAAGGCATCTGCCCTCTTGGGGCAAGGCTTGAGAAGGAAGAAGGCTCTGTGCACTCTTAATAAAGCTGTCCCCCTCACCCACCCTCCAGCGACCCCCTCAGGTTCTTATTCAGCCTTCAAAATGGCTTGGGAGTGGCAGGCTTCACCCACCACGCTTTACAGAATGTTATTTATTGCAGAGAACATTTTGTGACCTAGCTAGTAAACCCCTCCCCCCTTTTAAAAATATGAGAACGCCGAGGTTCAGAGAGGATTAAGCAGGAGCTGCCAAGGGCACACGAGCGGTTGGCATTGGATCTGGAATCCAAACCAGATCTCGCTCATATTTCTTTGCCACACCTCCTGTGTCCCCTCTGTTGCAGGCCAAGCTGCCCACTCTGCGGGTACATTTCTTTCCTTCTTTGATCTTCTCTAGCTGGCAGCATCAGCGTTAGAGCCATCTTTGTGTCTTCACTTCTTTGCAGGGCGTGATACTCTGTAGGCTGCTTAGAAACTATCTGTTGCCTCAGAACCCTGTGCTTCTCAGTTGCCAATCTAATGGAACATTTCTCTCCTTTTCAGCAACCATGAAGCTGAAAGAGAAAAAATCGAGGCCAGAGCCACCAAACTATGGCAGAATTCAGAGGAAGGGCATCAGAGTTGTGGGAAAATGGAAGCAGGTGAAGATTGACCCAAATATGTTTGCAAACGGACAGATGGATGACTTGGTGTGCTTTGAGGAACTGACGGATTATCAGTTGGTCTCCTCTGGGGAGGGTTCCTCCAGTCTCTTCTCAAAGGAGGAGCCCAAGAAGAGAAAGTCACAAGCTGTTTCAGAAGGAGAGGAGGAAGGAGAGTCTACCTCCTCAAAGAAGAAGATGAAGTTGAAGAAGAGTAGAGCTGTGGAAACTGAAGGAAGCAGTGCCCAGAAAGTGTTTGAGGGCAAAGATACTGAGCCAGGGCCCCAGGGAGATGGCACAGTTTGTCCTGATCCAGAGGTAGGGGAGATGGCATCAGAAAGCCCGGCCCAGATGGTTCCAAAAAAGAAGAACAAGAAAGGGAAAAAAAAATCAGAGCCTCCCCAGGGTACTACTCCAAAGGTGCCCAAAAGAGCAAAGACGTGGATGCCTGAAATGCGTGATCACAAGGCAGACGTATCAGCTTGGAAGGATCTGTTTGTACCCAAGCCAGTTCTCCGAGGGCTCAGCTTCCTAGGCTTCTCTGCGCCCACACCAGTCCAAGCTCTGACCTTGGCACCTGCCATTCGTGACAAACTGGACATCCTTGGGGCTGCTGAGACAGGTAAGGGCATCCTTATCTGGCCAGCGCAAGATTGCTTCTGGATTGAGCTTGTGGCTGCTAACAGGCTGGTTGGCTGGGAGACGGGAATGTTGGGGGCACGACCACAAAAGCACTGTTGAGTGAAGGTTTTCAGAGGTCGGCTAGCTCTGGGTTGAAAGAGGCCACTTCCTGATTGGTGCCCTAGGCAGGTCACTTTATTTCTTTGCGCCCTGTAGACCCTATTATAAAATGGAGATAGACAACTGCAGTACCTACTTCTTTTGCTATGTGGGTTAAATGTAAGTGCCTACTAAATTTATACATTTACACAATAGTAAACTAGTAACAAAGAGCAATAGTAAACTAAAATTTACACAGTGCATTGTAAGTGATCTGTAAATGGTAGTTTTTTTCCAGGTCTTGAGCCTTTTCTGAATGGCTCAGAGGTAAAGTAGGGCTAAGATCAGCCCTCTGGAGAGGTAGATCTTCATTAGTATGAGGAAGAAGTGTCTCATTCGCAAGAGTTGTCCAGAGATAAAAAGGGCTGCGTTGGGAGTTGGTGGGTTTATTGGCATTGGAAGGATTTGAGTTTGTGATGACCATTGGGTGGATTTGGTAGGCAGATTTGGGCAGGAGGTGACTGTTGGGACTAGGCATTGTTTGAAGATCCCTCATTCCTTGGGCCACCTAAGACTTTGTGAAGCCAGGACAGGTTGACTCACCCTGGGGAGACTCAACTACTGATGGGGGAAAGAGCAATACAAGCCTGGAACTATTAGTCTAACTTGACCAGCAATAACCAATAGAAATATATATATGTAACGTGAGCCACATATGTAAGTTAAAATTTCCTAGGAGCCATATTAAAAAAGGTTTTTAGAAAGTGAAAATTAATTTTAGCAATATATTTAACCAATTGCATAGCATATTTCAGTACGCAATGAATGTAAAATTTTTGAGATATTTTACATTCTTATTTTTATACTGTTTTCAGACTCTGATGTGTATTTTCAACTTGCCGCCCATCTCAGTTTAGAGTAACCACATTTTAAGTGCTTGACAGCTGTATGTGGCTAGTGGCTATTATATTGTATGGCATAGAACTGTAACCAAAAGTGGGTCCAGCTGCTCGCCGCTCAAAAGCCAATAAAGAGACCAGCTTGGTGGAAAGGAAAGTTTGCTTTATTTTGGATGCTGGCAACGGGGGCGGTGGGGGGTGGGGTGGGGGGTGCTCCTGTCTGAAGGCCGACCCCCCCCCCCAACCAGTGGACAAGAGCTGTTATAGATGGAGGGGAGGGGGCCGCATGCAGAAACAGCAGAGTCAGCTGTTGACAGTCATCTTGAAATTGGTCATTGGTGGTCTGACCAGCATCGTCTTCATTGTTTTAAGTACAGTTAATCTTCAGTTCCAGGGTCGGTTTGTTTCCATTTTCTTGAGGCCAGTTCTCGGAATGGCAGGTTATGTCATGGCTACAGTCTGGTCATCATGTAGTTAACTTTTTCCACCTGGTGGGCGTTTTATCTGTAGATACACAGAGGGTATCTACAAGACAGCTCACAGAATATGGCTCAGAATATTATCTGTAGCCCTCGAGAAGGAACTAAAGGTCCTTAGCTATGCTTATTGACTAAACTATTATGATTTGGTCTTGTTGGACTGCTTTCCTTTGCTTCTGCATTTTCTCACTTCTCTGATTAAACTTATTCTTTGGCTGAAGTTTTTCCACAGACAAAGGCAGGCAGAGGACATGGGGGGTGAGGACCATAGGGTCCTGCTGCATTTCAGAGCTAGACCATGTAGACCAGCGGTCCCCAACCTTTTTGGCACCAGGGACCGGTTTTGTGGAAGACAGTTTTTCCACGGAAGGGGGTGGGTGGTGGTTTCAGGATGATTCAAGTGCATTACATTTATTGTGCACTTTATTTCTATTACTGTTAGTTACATTGTAATATGTAATGAAATAATCATACAGTTCACCATAATGTTGACGGGAGGCTGAGCTCAGGGAGTAATTTGAGCAATGGGGAGCGGCTGTAAATACAGATGAAGCTTCGCTAACTCGCCGGCCGCTCACCTCCTGCTGTGCGGCCTGGTTCCTAACAGGCCACAGACCGCTTCGGGTCCGTGGCCTGGGGGTTGGGGACCCCTGATCTAGACACTCTGTGCCTTGGATTTCTGGAAGAGTGGTCAGGAAACTTGAGGTGAGGTCCTGTATAAGAATCATAAAGATGGAAGAGGGAGGAAACCCCAGGAAAGGGGGATGGAGGTAACAGTAATAGCTTAGAACATTTATTTAACATTTAAAATACGTCACGTCCTGTGTTACATGCATGAACTCAGTTTCTCAAAACCACCCTGAGGTAGGTTCCGTTATTATTCCCATCTTAGTGAAGAGGAAACTCGGCCTCACAGAGGGTAGACAGTGTCCCTAAAACTGCCCCACTGAAAAGTGGTAGTGCTTGAATAGTTCTAGACTAGGTCTATGCTCTGTTAAGCATTCGGCTACACTACTTTGGTATGTGCAGAGAGGCCTGGAAGTCTGTTTCCGGAAGGCAGAGGAGAGATGTGAGCCACTGTGGCTAGAGATTGACATTTGGATTTATACCACAGCTCCTATCAGGCTATTTCTATGGAATGCTGTGAATCCACAGGTCCAAGTCTCCAAGACTTTTGGGGCTGTGGGCAAACTGCTGCCAATGCAGATAATGAATATATCCATCACCCCCAAAAGATGTTTGGGCCCCTTAATAATCCCTCCTTCCCTACCTAGGCTCCCCTCCTTGTTCATCCCCAGGTAACCTCTGATAGTCTTTCTATCGCTATCAATTAGTTTGCATTTTCCAGAATTTTAAAATGGAATCATACAATATGTATTTTGGGGAGGGAGAGTGTCTGCTCTTTAAACTCAGCATACTTTGAGATTCAAAGCCATGTTACTGCAAATACCAATGGTTCGTTTCTTTTTATTGATGAGTAGTATTCCACTGTATGGATAGAGTGCAGTTTGTTTATCTGTTGATGGATATAGTTCTGTTCTTCCTAGTTGTGGGCATTTACAAGTAAAACTATCATAAATATTGATGTATCAGTCTTTGTATGGATATATGCTTTGATTCCTGTTGGGTAAATACCTAGGTGTGGAATGGCTAGGTCTTATGGTAAATGTAACTTTTTAGGAGTTTTCCAAAGTGATTGTACCATTTTACATAATCACCAGGTTATGAGAGTTCAGATTGGTCCATGTCCTTGCCAGTACTTGGTGTGGTCAGTCTTTAATTTGATTTAGACTTTAAAAATTTTAGTGATATTTCCTTGTGGCTTTCATTGGTATTTCCCTAGTGACTCCTTGAGCGGTGTCTTTTCCAGTGCCTAATTGTATCCATGTTATCTTCTTTGGTGGTGTCTGTTTAGTTCTTTTGCCCATGTTTTAACCGGGTTGTGGTTTTCCTATTATTGAATTCATAATATATTCTAGATACACCTCCTTTATCAGATATGTGATGTGCATTGTTTTCTCCCAGTCTGTGGCTTCTTTCTTCATTCTCCTTACAGTGTCTTTCGAAGAGCAGGAGTTATTTATTTTTTTAATTTTTATTTATTTATTTATTTATGGCTGTGTTGGGTCTTCGTTTCTGTGCCAGGGCTTTCTCTAGTTGCGGCAAGTGGGGGCCACTCTTCATCGCATTGTGCGGGCCTCTCACTATCGCGGCCTCTCTTGTTGCGGAGCTCAGGCTCCAGACGCGCAGGCTCAGTAATTGTGGCTCACGGGCCTAGTTGCTCCGCGGCCTGTAGGATCTTCCCAGACCAGGGCCCGAACCCGTGTCCCCGGCATTGGCAGGCAGATTCTCAACCACTGCGCCACCAGGGAAGCCCAGGAGTTATTTATTTTGATGAAGTTTAAATGATCACTTTTTCTTTTACAGATGTGCTTACCTAAGAATCCTTTGCCTAACACAAGATCACAAAGATTTTCTCCTATATTTTCTTGTAGAAGTGTTACTAGTTTTAGGTTCTGTGTTTCAGTCTGATCCTTCCTGTGTTAACTTTTATGGGGAGAAATACAGATCAAAGGTTTGGTTTTGTTTTGCATGTGGCTATCTAATTATTCCAGCACCGTTTGTTGAAAAACTACTCTTTCTCCACTGAATTGCCTTTGCATCTTTTTTGAAAATCAGTGACCGTATAGGTGTGGGTCTATTTCTGGAGTCTTTTCTTTGCCATTGATCTATTTGTCTATCTTTACTGTTTTCCCAATACGTCACTATGTTGGATACAGTAGCTTTAGAATAAGTCTTAAAATCAGGTAGTATAAGTCCTCCAGTTTTGTCTTTTTAAAAGTTATTTTGGCTATTCTAGGCCCTTGGCGTTTCAAGGTGAATTTTAAAGTCAGTTTTTCAATTTCTACAAAAAAGTCAGCTGGTATTCGGATTGGGATTGCATTGGTTATAGAGCCAACTGAGGACATGACATCTGGACAATATAGAATCTTCCAGTCCATGAATGTGGTATAGCTCTCCATTTTTTTAGGTCTTCAGTTTTTCTTAGCTGCGCTTTGTAGTTTTCAGTGTATGCACATCTATTAGATTTATCCTTAAGTATTTCATATTTTCAATGCTTTTGTAAATGGTAATTTAAGATTTCCTATTTCTGATGCTAATAAATAGAAATCTGCATTTTTGTATATTGATCTTGTATCCTGCAACTTGGTACCATCAACTGGTTTCTTCAAGATTATATAGGATTTTCTTCAAAGATGACTATTCATCCAGTCTGGCTGCCTTTTGTTTATTTTTGTCTTATGTGTTGCACCGGCTAAAACTCCAGTACAGTTGGAATTGAAGTGCTATAGTGGGCATCATTGCTTGATCACTTATTTGCTTCTGCTTGAGGCATTTTAATTTTGGAACCACTTTAAATTCTCAGCTTGAAGTGTTTTGTTTTGTTTATTTGTTTTTGTCCACACAGATGGTGTGAATACTTGGGCTCCATATACGTTCAAAGGCTAGTTTGAAAATGTTCAAGCATAGACAGAAGTTTTAAAGTTTTCTCGAAAACTAAGAAAATTTTCTTTTACTCCCTCCTTCCCCACCAGGGAAAGGTTTTGGGAAAGTATTATATAGATTTTCATTCCTTACCCTTCAATTTTGTGTTCCTTCACAAGAGCAACAAACACACACACACACACACATACACAACTTGCCCATCTCTATAGGGTTTCATTGTTTGGACATTTGTCTGTAGTTTATTGGTGACCTCAGCCCGCAATGCCAGTCTGTCAGACTTTTCCTCAGACTCCTAATTACAGGTGCCCTCTGGTTGCAGAGCTGTAGGGGTACCGTACCTGTGTAGGGTAGAAGGAGCTTTGGATTGGTCAGGGTGGCACTTGGCTATGTCAGGGTCCCTCATTCCGTGTAAAGGATAGAACCTCAGGCAAAAGTGTGTACATCTGTTGATTGACACTGTTTTTGTTTGTTTTTTGTTTGTTTTTTGTTGTTCTTCTAAGGAAGTGGGAAAACTCTTGCCTTTGCCATTCCAATGATTCATGCGGTGCTGCAGTGGCAGGTGAAGAAGAAGCCTATCCCAGCTCTAAGAAACACAGGAGCACCACTTGGGAAGACCAGTAATGAGGCTGGAGTTGAGACAGGATCACCAGGCAGGGCTGGAACTGAGTCTGGAGCTTTGCCTGCTGAGATTGGAATTGAGGGTGAAGCACTGCCCAGTGAGGCTGGAGCGAAGGCTAGAGCACCACGCAGCCAGGCAAGAGCCAAGATTGGAGCTACAGTCTCAAACCAGGTGCTGCCCTCCTGTGATGATGATGATGATGATGATGATGATGATGATGATGATGCCGGTGAAGGACCTTCTTCCCTGATCAGGGAGACGCCCATTCCCAAACAGGATGAAAACAAGGAGGACAAGCTTGATGAAGAGCAGACTAGAAAGTTCAAACAAGAATTGGGTGGCAGAATTGCACATCCAAGGCGTCCTTTGCTTGGACTGGTTCTGACTCCCACTCGAGAGCTAGCCGTTCAAGTCAAACAACACATTGATGCTGTGGCCAAGTTTACAGGTGAGGTTTAATTCCGTTTAATAAATGTTGCCTGAAAGGATTCCAGTAGCTGGGGTGGCAGAGGTGAATCAGCTGTGCCCGCCCTCTAGAGGGAACCTTTCTCTTCTGCCAGAGAATTAAGCCCGACAGAAAACTGTTTGAGTGACACATTCTTTATTCTCCCAAGGATAACACATAGCTAATGCTATTCTAGCTGCATAGGAAATTGGTTAACTTACTGGATACAGTAGATACTTGGGGCAGTGTTTGGCAAACCACTGTTTGGGTTTCTTTTTTTTTTTTTTGTAAATAAAGTGCTGCCACACCCACTTATTTACATATGTCTATGGTCACTTTTGCATCACCAATGCAGAGTGGAATAGAGGTAGTAATTGTACAGAGACCATTTAGCCCACAGGGCCCAAAATGTTTACTGTTGGAAAAGTTTGCTGACTCCTGCCTTAGGGCATTAGAACTTAACTTTTTCAGGGAATTCTTTGGGAAAGGCTGCAGAGTCGGGGTTTCAATTTTGTAGTAAAAGGAGCAGTTACTTATCAAGCTCTGACTGTGTATTACAAGGCACTTTACTAAACACTTTGCTTGCATGATCCTTTGTGTTCCTTCCATACTGGCTACCTTACGAAGTCCTCCACTAGAGAGGAGAAGAGAACACTAGCCATCAGAGGAGATTCAGTTTAATTTTAATTGAGGGGCATGGACAGGAAGGAACTCCTAGGGGAGGTGTGTCACAGCTACAAGTTACATCTTTCCCAGCACTGTGGTGCACCACTGCTCATTTTTTCCAGAGCTTTGGATGTCACCATGCCTGGGTTCAAATCCAGCCCTACTGGTGTGGTTGGAGGGGAAAGAGTAGAAAAAAATGAGGTTGGGGAAATAGTCAGGGCCTAGATCATAGAAGACCTGGTAAGCCCTCTAGCAATGGCATCAACAGGGCAAGCCAGCTCTTAGCACCCCCCTGGAGAGGGGAGCTGTGCTGGTGACTGGCAGCCTTTACTAATCTGGGGGCGCCTGTGTCGGCGTTGGAAGAACTGAGCAATTAGTCTGAATAACAGTGTCCCTTTTGTTTTGTGTACCATAGGCATTAAAACTGCTATTTTGGTTGGTGGAATGTCCACACAGAAACAGCAGAGGATGCTGAACCGTCAGCCTGAGATTGTGATTGCCACTCCAGGCCGGCTGTGGGAGCTAGTTAAAGAAAAGCACCCTCATTTGAGCAACCTTCGGCAGCTCAGGTGAGAAACAGTACCTCCCCCTTGCCCCCACCCCCTGTTCTGAAGCGGACCTGAGGTGACATGGTACAGTGTGCAGTGCCTTCTCCCTGTTACAAAGTGCCATGGTGTGGTACTAGCCAGACTTGGGCCTTTAGAAAACCGAGCATGTGTGAGGGAGATTGGTTGAGGGCCCTGGGGGTGGTGGGGTGGTAGAGTATGCTGTGGATGACTCCTCTTACCTGCTGCTAACCAGGTGATGTGGGTCTGTCTGGATCCGTAGGTGCCTGGTGGTCGATGAGGCTGACCGCATGGTTGAGAAAGGCCACTTTGCTGAGCTCTCAAAGCTGCTAGAGATGCTCAGTGATTCCCAGTACAACCCAAAGAGACAGACACTTGTTTTTTCGGCCACGCTGACCCTGGTACATCAAGCTCCTGCTCGAATCCTTCACAAGAAGCACGCTAAGAAAATTGACAAAACTGCCAAACTTGACCTCCTCATGCAGAAGATTGGCATGAGGGGCAAGCCCAAGGTCATCGACCTTACAAGAAAGGAGGCCACGGTAGAGACACTTACAAAGACCAAGATCCATTGTGAGACTGATGAGAAAGACTTATATCTGTACTACTTCCTGATGCAGTATGCAGGCCGCACCTTAGTGTTTGCCAACAGTATCTCCTGCATCAAACGCCTCTCTGGGCTCCTCAAAGTCCTGGATATCATGCCACTGACCCTACATGCCTGCATGCACCAGAAGCAGAGGCTCAGAAACCTGGAGCAGTTTGCCCATCTGGAGGAGTAAGTCAGGCCTGCGCACAGATTAGCCATTGGGTCTAGGTCACCAGGATGGTGGGAAGCTACCTTCTCTCGTGGGAGCCTTATCGGTAGAAGGTAGCCTTTTTTTTTTTGCACAGCGTGAGGCAGGCTTACTCTCATCTAGTACATTTGGTTGCTGGGAATGCCCAACAGAAACTTCTTTAATAATGAGTAATGGTGACAATAATACCTATTATTATTGAACACTTAATAACAGATTAAGTATTGTGCTTGCATTTTAGATACATTATTACATTCATTCACTTGGAACATCCTTGAGAAGAAGAATAGAGTCATGGTTAAGAGCACAGACTGGAAGCGGACTGCTTGAGATCAAATCCTGGCTGTGTCACTTCTAGCTGGTCAGATTACTTTGTGTTTCAGTTTTCTCATAATCAGTATAATAATAGAAGTTATGGCAGAGGGTTGTTCTGAGGAGTAAGTGAACTTATGCATTTGAAGTGTTCGGAACAGTGCTTGGCACATGGTATGAGCTTGCTAAATGTTAGCTTTAATACTTACCACTTGTCATTATTCTTATTTTATAGATTAAAAAAAGTAAGGTTTAGAAAAGCACTTAAGCTTGCCCAAGGTTTCTCAGCTTGGAAGTGGTAGAGCTGGGCCTCAGACCAGCCTGTCAGACTGCGGAGCTCACGCTGTCGTGTCCATCTGCTCTTGGGCCAGAGTGATGGTCAGGCAGGCAGCACGGGGCAGATTGTCAAAATGAGGGCCTGGGAAGCTGGGCTTTAAATTGGCTTCTGCCCACATTGTTTTGTCAGGTTACCGGTTACAGATGAGTTTCAAGAACAAGTGGTTCACTTCCCTCTGAATGTTAGTAAGTAGAGTTAGTGGTTCATTGGATCAGGAGTTGGCAAACGATAGCCCATGGGCCAGATCTGGCTTGTTGCCTGTTTTTATAAGTAAAGTTTTATCGGAACACAGCGAGGCCTATTTATGTATCGTCTATAGCTGTTTTTGTGCTATAATGGCAGAGTTGAGTAGTTTCAACAGACGTCACCCACAAAGCCAAAAATAGTTTACCCTCTGGCCCTTGACAGAAAAAGTTTGCTGACCTTGACTTAGAGCGGTGGTTTAATATTTTACAAACTTTAGTTTGCATCATATTCCACAGCCCTATCTCAGAGATACAGGAAGTGGGGACCCTGAAGGGCCTAAAATCTTAAGTTTTTAAGACATACGTCAGGTGCTTTTGACTCCCCTCAAACTACACATACATTAAGAAACATCACCCAGTACATATTACTGAGTGCTTGCTGTGAACCTGGCACTGTTCTAGGGGCTGGTAATAGAATAGTGAGTAGTACAAAGTCCCTGCTGTCATGGAGTTTACATCCCAGGGGAGGGAGGTAATAAACTGAGAAGTAAGTATGCAGTTCGTCAAGTGGTGCTAAGTGCTAAGAAGTAAAGTTGTATAGGGAGTTGTGCAGACTGTGGGTGTGTGGTCTGGGAGGCTTTTCTCATAAGGTGAGATTTGAGCAGAGAGTAGAAGAAAGTAAGGAAATGTGAATATCTGAGGAAGACCTTTATGGCCTAAGGTGCACTAAGTGCACAGGCTGGGAGGCAAGAGCAGGTTTGGCATGTTTGAGGAAGAGCGAGGAGAGCAAGGACGCCTGTGTGACTGGAGGGAATTAAGTGGGAGGGTGATAGGAGATGAGGTCACCGACCTAGAGTATGGCCCCATTTAATGCACTTGAGGTAGTCTTTATTATTGCAGAGTGTGTGGCTTGTCGATTGCGGCCAGTGAAACCCAGGTTTGGATCCTGGCTCCACAACTGAACAGCCATATATATACCTTGGGAAGTTAATCTCTCTGAGCCTCAGCTTCTTTATCTGTCAAAGGGACATATGTAATAGTATTGTCTCGTAGAGTGTTTGTAAGGATTGTTGTGTTTAGAGTACTCAGTGGTAAGAATTTGATAAATGATAGCCGTTAGTTATTATTAATGAGCTTTCTCTCTCCACCACAGTTGTGTTCTCCTGGCAACAGATGTGGCAGCTCGGGGCCTGGATATTCCTAAAGTCCAGCATGTCATCCATTACCAGGTAGGGACATCAGGGAATTTGTAGGCATCTCCCAACATTGAGTGGGGAATTTTTAAAGCAAGGGTTGAGGGAGGAGGAATTGTTGGTCCCAAGGCCTCACGCAACAGAGAATACCACGAGCATCTAGTGACCAACTGGCTGCTGCCACTTTTGGAACACTGTGGTGAGAGTTATTCTCCAAAACCTCTTGACACTGTCTGATGTCAAATATCTGATAGCCCCTTTCTTTTTGAGTTGGGCAGGCTACTTAGTATTGGCAGGTTAGAGTCTTAGTTTCTTCCATGAAATGGGCATCATAAGTTTAGCATGTAAAATGATTACCCTGCTTGTAGAGAAATAAAAGAGTGTGGTAATTAAGTCCTGCCTGGGCTTAAATCCCAGCTGTGTACCCTTGAGCAAGTTATTTAGTGTCTTTGTGCCTCAATTTTTTCATTTGTTAAATGGCAGTTATTACAGTATCGACTTCTTAAGTTCTTATTAAGGTGAAATAAGTTATTACGTGTGAGGAGTTTAGAAAGCCAGGTGGCACTTCCTAAATGTTAGCTGCTGTTGATCCTGACATTAATATCAGCACATGTACCTGGTAAAGATTAGCATAGAGTGGTGGTTAGGCCTATGGGCTCCGGGACCACACTTCCAGTGTTTGAATGCTTCTTGGCTGCTGCTTAGTGGGTGAGCTTTTGGCATGTGACTTAGTATGTCTGGTTTCAGTGTCATCATTTGTAAATTGGGAGTAATAACGCTACCTACGCCATAGGGTAATCACCGAATTAAACGAGCTAATGCTGACGGATCGCATAAATAAATAAAGTAAAATAAAGACTCTTCACTGCATAATGACCGAGGGATCAATCCTAGACGAAGATATAACAATTGTAAATATTTATGCCCCCAACATAGGGGCAACTCACTACATAAGGCAAATGCTAAGGGCCATGAAAGGGGAAGCTGACAGTAACACAGTCACAGTAGGGGACGTTAACACCCAGCTGGCGTCCTCAGCAGCCTCACTACCTGCAGAACTTCTGACACTGCTCTTCCTTCCCAGACAGTGACCTCGCAGGGTAGGCAGGGCCGTAGGAGGTGGGGGAGGGGAGAGAGCAACAGGACTCCACTCACTGTATCCCTCTCTGCTTCCATCCAGGGCTGCTGTCACTGTGACCAGAGGTGAGTGTGCTGGGAAGGGGCTTGAGCCCACCTTTACCAGGAGACTTTGGGAACCTCCAGTCTTGTATCAACCCAGGTCACTCTGAAGCCCTAAGACTTAGGCTGGGTGGGCAGTGGGCGGGGCAGAGATGGATTATTAGACGTGAACAGGATTCTGGAGATCAGGGAGCCAAGTAAAGTCATTATTAACTTTAAAAGCTGTGGTCTGTGCAGATTTGGGGGGCAGGCTGGAAGTGCCCGCAGGCTCCTGTAGGACAGAGGACAAGTCTGGGGCAACAGAGAGGTGCCCCTGCCCTCCCCCCGCCAGTCCATCATAAATCAGGCAGAGCACTTCTGATTTTCACACTCTGTTTCTCGGAAAGATAGTGGTGTCCTTGGCTCTGCACCTAGTGTTCCCACACTGCCTCCAAGATGTCAGCTAAAGCCATAGAGAGCGGGGGAGGAGATGCCATTGACCCCTTCCGGCCGGAATCCCCCTCTGATGGTGAGTGCCCTAGGGAAGCTCCAGAGGGCGGGGTGGCCCAGGGCTTGGGGTACCTGAACCAGGGCGGAGGGGATCTGGGTTCTGGCCTGGAGCTGCCACCAGGTGCACTGTGCCCCATCAGGTCTCTAACCTCCTGGGCCTCACACTCCTGCTCTGTGAAGTCTGGAACCTGCCAGCTCCGCGTTGGTGCTGGGTCTCCCTCTCTCTGTCTTCTCCTTGGGTTCACCTCCAAGCATCTTTGTCACCTCTTAGCACAGCTGCCATTGAGGTCCCCTCCCAACATCAGAGTTCTTGGGAGTTTCGGGAGATGGTGGAGGGCACCGTGTGGGGCCTCTGGTCCCTCAGCTGCCCACCCTGCTGGGAGCTCCCCCACCTCTTTTTTTTGTTTTTCCAGAGGAGGATGAACCTTCCCAGTCATCCAACCAGGCCTCTGATGGTTCTCCTGGCAAGCCACCACAGGGGCCACCGCAGGGGCCAGATGGATCTGGCTCTGACCCCAGAGACCCACCCAAGGATGGAGGCAGCAATTTCTCCCGTAAAGCAGGTAACTGATCCCTGACCATCAATCCACGGGCCCTCACCCAACTCCCCACTGCTTAATTCAGCCTTCTGAGTTGTCAGTGTCAGGCCCACGTTCCTGATAGAATCGCTCTGACACTCACATTGTCAGAAAAAGGGCACAGTATACATGAGAGATGAAAGAAATGACGCTCTAGAATCAGAGGAGCCACACTTCAGGACTTGGCTCTGCCTCTGACTTGCTAAGTGACCCAGAACCAGTCACTTGCCCTCTCTGGGCCTTGAATGGTTTGCTTTTAAGCACAGTGTAGGATGAGGTCCCTCTTAGGGCTTTCCCAGAGCCAGGTCATATTCTGTTAGGAGGGACGGAGGTGCTGCTCAGGCTCCAGGGCAGCCGGCAGGCGCAGGCTCAGGCTCAGGCACGGCTCCTTGCCGGTTAAGTCCACTGGCCGTGCCCGACCTTTTGGCCCCATAGCACTCAAGGCGGGTGAGTACCATTTCTCCATTTTCCCTCCTCCCGTGATGCCCCAGGGCCTGGTTGTTAAAGTCCACCCAGGACACACCCTCGCAGAGCAGTGTCACGTGTAAGGGTGGGGCTAGCCTGGGGCCAGGGCAGCAAAAGACACAGGCTTTTTGTTTTATTTTGGGGGGCGGGGCCCATAGAATACACACAGCATTAAATTTACCAAGGTAACCATTTGTCAGCATGCAGTTCAGTACTGTTGACTATATTCGCATTACCATGCAGCCAACCTCCAGAACTCTCTTCATCTGCCCAAAGTGAAACTCTGTACACATTAAACATTAACTACCCATGTCCTCCTGCCCCCAGGTCCTGGCAACCACAGTTCCTTCTGGCTCTAAAAATTTGACTAATCTAATCTAAATTCCACGGAGGTGGTATCATACCGTGTTTGTCTTTTTGTGACTAGTTTATTGTACTTAGCATAACGTTCCCAAGGTTCACCTGTCTGTCAGAACTTGCTGTGTAAGGCTGAATGATATTCTATTGTGTGTATATACCACATGGTGATCATCCATTCATCCGTTGATGGACACTTGGGTTGCTTCCGCCTCTTGGCAATTGTGATCAATGCTGCTGTGAACACGGGGGTGCAAATATCTCTTCAAGACCCCGCTTTCCATTTCTTTGGATATATATCCAGAAATGGGATTGCTGGATCATATGGTTTTCTATTTTTAATTTTCTCAGGAACTGCCGTACATTTTCCATAGAGGTGATAGTGACTAGGGTGGCAGTGGTGGAGCCAGAGACAGATTGGAGTCATGCAGCCACAAGCCAAGGATTGTTGGCAACCCCTAGACAATGATGCTAGAAAGAGGCAAGGAAGGATCCTCCCCTAGAGCTTTCAGAGAGAGCCTGGCCCTGCCTACACCTTGATTTTGGACTTCTGACCTCCAGAACTGTGAGGGACCATGAGAGAATCAACACAGTTTGTGGTAGTTGGTTACAGCAGCCTCAGGAAACTAATATGGGCAGACCTCATTTTATCGTACTTTGCAGATACTGCGTTTTTTACAAGTTGAAGGTTTGTAGCAACCTAGCATTGGCAGATATTGGTTCACATTTTTAGCAATAAAGTATTTTTAAATTAAGGTATACTCCTTGTCTTTTTAAACAAAAGGCTATTGCACATTTAGTAGACTAGAGTATAGTATAAACATAACTTTTATATGCAGTGGAAACCAAAAACTTCACGTGATATTCGCTTTCTTGCGGTGGTCTGGAACCGACCCCTCAGTATCTCTGAGGTGTCCCTGGACAGAGCTTGAAAATCCCATTGTGGTTGAAGGCTGCATTAGAGTCAGAGTCTATACAAGGAGGAGGTGGGAGTCTCTAGGGGGGTGCTGGACATTGGTAATAGAAAGGGGGCAGTTTCTGTTAGTGACAGGGTCTAGGGCAGCACCGTCCAATACACCTTTCTGCGGTGGTAAGCATGCTCTCTGCGTGATCCAGTATGGTAGCCACTAGCCACATGCGACTATCGAGTCCCTGAAATGTGGGCCGTGGGACTGAGGACCTGAGTTTTAAATTTTATTTCATTTTAATTAACTAAGATTTAAATAGCACACATGGCTAGTGGTTCCTATAGTGGCCAGCATGGGCCTAGTGTATGACCTTGGGTGTGTGTGGCAGAGAGTTCAAGATCTTTGGAAGTGAGGCATGAGAACTTCAAGGCCAGTTTGTTGGAAATATCATCTGTGCTGAAACGGAAACCCTCAAGACAGGTCAGGGGTACTGATGGAGAGAGAGGTGATGGTGAGCCATGAGCTGCAAACTTCAAGAAATGACTGCAGGTCTGAGCCTGATTTCGTACCTTCTCTCCCTTGCCTGGGACCAAGGCTCCTCTTTGTGGGGAGCTGGCTGAGCTCACTCCTGCAACTCCTGAAATCTCTGGAACTCCTGGTCCCAGCTGCCCCAGCACCCCAGTCCCTGCCCCTGTCATATGTCCCTGCCAGCCCCAAGAGCTCTCAGCAATTCAACATGGTCCAGGCATGCTCTGCCCCGTGGTGCCAGGGGCTTCAGCCACAAGGCAGGATACACACAAGGAGCAGGGTGACTTCTCTATTTTTTTTTTTTAATTTTTGTATTTTATTTTATTTATTTTTTTTATACAGCAGGTTCTTCTTAGTTATCCATTTTATACATATTAGTGTATACATGTCACTCCCAGTCTCCCAATTCATCCCACCAGAACACCCCCCCACCACTCTCCCCCCCTTGTTCTCTACACTTGTATCTCTATTTCTGCCCTGCAAACTGGTTTTTCGAGGTTCCACATATATGCGTTAATATACGATATTTGTTTTTCTCTTTCTGACTTAACTTCACTCTGTATGACAGACTCTGTATGACGTAGATCCATCCACGTCACTACAAATGACCCAATTTCGTTCCTGTTTATGGTTGAGTAATATTCTATTGTATATATGTACCACATCTTCTTTATCCATTCGTCTGCTGATGGGTATTTAGGTTGCTTCCATATCCTGCCTATTGTAAATAGTGCTGCAGTGAACATTGGGGTGCATGTGTCTTTTTGAATTACGGTTTTCTGTGGGTATATGCCCAGTAGTGGGACTGCTGGGTCATGTGGTAATTCTATTTTTCGTTTTTTTAGGAACCTCCATACTGTTCTCCATAGCGGCTGTATCAATTTACATTCCCACCAACAGTGCAAGAGAGTTCTCTCTCCTCCACACCCTCTCCAGCATTTGTTGTTTGTAGATTTTCTGAGGATGCCCATTCTGACCGGCGTAAGGTGATACCTCAATGTAGTTTTGATTGCATGTCTCTAATAATTAGTGATGTTGAGCAGCTTTTCATGTGCTTCTTGGCCATCTGTATGTCTTCTTTGGAGAAATGTCTATTTAGGTCTTCTGCCCATTTTTTGATTGGGTTGTTTGTTTTTTGTTAATATTGAGCTGCATGAGCTGTTTATATATTTTGGAGATTAATCATTTGTCCGTTGATTCATTTGCAAATATTTTCTCCCATTCTGAGGGTTGTCTTTTCGTCTTGTTTGTAGTTTCCTTTGCTGTGCAAAACTTTTAAGTTTCATTAGGTCCTATTTGTTTATTTTTGTTTTTATTTCCATTACTCTAGGAGGTGGACCAAAAAAGATCTTGCTGTGATTTATGTCAAAGAGTGTTCTTCCTATGTCTCCTCGAAGAGTTTTATAGTGTCCGGCGGTCTTACATTTAGGTCTCTAATCCATTTTGAGTTTATTTTTGTGTATGGTGTTAGGGAGTGTTCTAATTTCATTCTTTTACAAGTAGCTGTCCAGTTTTCCCAGCACCACTTATTGAAGAGACTGTCTTTTCTCCATTTTATATCCTTGCCTCCTTTGTCATAGATTAGTTGACCATAGGTGTGTGGGTTTATCTCTGGGCTTTCTATCCTGTTCCATTGATCTATATTTCTGGTTTTGTGCCAGTACCATATTGTCTTGATTACTGTAGCTTTGTAGTATAGTCTGAAGTAAGGGAGTCTGATTCCTCCAGCTCTGTTTTTTTCCCTCAAGACTGCTTTGGCTATTTGGGGTCTTTTGTGTCTCCTACAAGTTTTCAGGTTTTTTGTTCTAGTTCTGTAAATAATGCCACTGGTATTTTGATAGGGATTGCATTGAATCTGTAGATTGCTTTGGGTAGTATAGTCATTTTCACCATATTGATTCTTCCAATCCAAGAACATGGTATATCTCTCCATCTGTTTGTGTCATCTTTGATTTCTTTCATCAGTGTCTTATAGTTTTGTGAGTACAGGTCTTTTGTCTCCCTAGGTAGGTTTATTCCTAGGTATTTTACTCTTTTTGTTGCAATGGTGAATGGGATTGTTTCCTTAATTTCTCTTTCTGATCTTTCATTGTTAGTGTATAGGAATGCAAGAGATTTCTGTGCATTAATTTTGTATCCTGCAACTTTACCAAATTCATTGATTAGCTCTAGCAGTTTTCTGGTGGCAGTTTTAGGATTCTCTATGTATAGTATCATGTCATCCGCAAACAGTGACAGTTTTATTTCTTCTTTTCCAATTTGTATTCCTTTTATTTCTTTTTCTTCTCTGATTGCCGCGGCTAGGACTTCCAGAACTATGTTGAATAATAGTGGTGAGAGTGGACATCCTTGTCTCGTTCCTGATCTTAGAGGAAATGCTTCCAGCTTTTCACCATTGAGAATGATGTTTGCTGTGGGTTTTTCATATATGGCCTTTATTATGTTGAGGTAGGTTCCCTCTATGCCCACTTTCTGGAGAGTTTTTATCATAAATGGGTGTTGAATTTTGTCAAAAGCTTTTTCTGCATCTATTGAGATGATCATATGGTTTTTATTCTTCAATTTGTTAATATGGTGTATCACATTGACTGATTTGCGTATATTGAAGAATCCTTGCATCCCTGGGATAAGTCCCACTTGATCGTGGTGTATGATCCTTTTAATGTGTTGTTGGATTCTGTTTGCTAGTATTTTGTTGAGGATTTTTGCATCTATATTCATCAGTGATATTGGTCTGTAATTTTCTTTTTTTGTAGTGTCTTTGTCTGGTTTTGGTATCAGGGTGATGGTGGCCTCATAGAATGAGTTTGGGAGTGTTCCTTCCTCTGCAATTTTTTGGAAGAGTTTGAGAAGGATGGGTGTTAGCTCTTCTCTAAATGTTTGATAGAATTCACCTGTGAAGCCATCTGGTCCTGGACTTTTGTTTGTTGGACGATTTTTAATCACAGTTTCAATTTCATTACTTGTGATTGGTCTGTTCATATTTTCTGTTTCTTCCTGATTCAGTCTTGGAAGGTTATACCTTTCTAAGAATTTGTCCATTTCTTCCAGGTTGTCCATTTTATTGGCATAAAGTTGCCTGTAGTAGTCTCTTAGGATGTTTTGTATTTCTGCAGTGTCTGTTGTAACTTCTCCTTTTTCATTTCTGATTTTATTGATTTGAGTCCTCTCCCTCTTTTTCTTGATGAGTCTGGCTAATGGCTTATCAATTTTGTTTATCTTCTCAAAGAACCAACTTTTAGTTTTATTGATCTTTGCTATTGTTTTCTTTGTTTCTATTTCATTTATTTCTGCTCTGATCTTTATGATTTCTTTCCTTCTGCTAACTTTGGGTTTTGTTTGTTCTTCTTTCTCTAGTTTCTTTAGGTGTAAGGTTAGATTGTTTACTTGAGATTTTTCTTGTTTCTTTAGGTAGGCTTGTATAGCTATAAACTTCCCTCTTAGAACCGCTTTTGCTGCATCCCATAGGTTTTGGGTTGTCGTGTTTTCATTGTCATTTGTCTCTAGGTATTTTTTTATTTCCTGTTTGATTTCTTCAGTGATCTCTTGGTTATTTAGTAACGTATTGTTTAGCCTCCATGTGTTTGTCTTTTTTATGTTTTTTTCCCTGTAATTCATTTCTAATCTCATAGCGCTGTGGTCAGAAAAGATGCTTGATATGATTTCAATTTTCTTAAATTTACTGAGGCTTGATTTGTGACCCAAGATGTGATCTATCCTGGAGAATGTTCCGTGCGCACTTGAGAAGAACGTGTAATCTGCCGTTTTTGGATGGAATGTCCTATAGATATCAATTAAATCTCTCTGGTCTATTGTGTCATTTAAAGCTTCTGTTTCCTTATTTATTTTCATTTTGGATGATCTGTCTATTGGTGTAAGTGAGGTGTTAAAGTCCCCCACTATTATTGTGTTACTGTCGATTTCCTCTTTTATAGCTGTTAGCAGTTGCCTTATGTATTGAGGTGCTCCTATGTTGGGTGCATATATATTTATAATTGTTATATCTTCTTCTTGGATTGATCCCTGGATCATTATGTAGTGTCCTTCCTTGTCTCTTGTAACATTCTTTATTTTAAAGTCTATTTTATCTGATATGAGTATAGCTACTCCAGCTTTCTTTTGATTTCCATTTGCATGGAATATCTTTTTCCATCCCCTCACTTTCAGTCTGTGTGTGTCCCTAGGTCTGAAGTGGGTCTCTTGTAGACAGCATATATATGGGTCTTGTTTTTGTATCCATTCAGCCAGTCTATGTCTTTTGGTTGGGGCATTTAATCCATTCACGTTTAAGGTAATTATCGATATGTATGTTCCTATGACCATTTTCTTAATTGTTTTGGGTTTGTTTTTGTAGGTCCTTTTCTTCTCTTGTGTTTCCCACTTAGAGAAGTTCCTTTAGCATTTGTTGTAGAGCTGGTTTGGTGGTGCTGAATTCTCTTAGCTTTTGCTTGTCTGTAAAGCTTTTGATTTCTCCATCAAATCTAAATGAGATCCTTGCCGGGTAGAGTAATCTTGGTTGTAGGTTCTTCCCTTTCATCACTTTAAGTATATCATGCCACTCCCTTCTGGCTTGCAGAGTTTCTGCTGAGAAATCAGCTGTTAACCTTATGGGAGTTCCCTTGTATGTTATTTGTCGTTTTTCCCTTGCTGCTTTCAGTAATTTTTCTTTGTCTTTAATTTTTGCCACTTTGATTACTATGTGTCTCGGCGTGTTTCTCCTTGGGTTTATTCTGTATGGGACTCTCTGCGCTTCCTGGACTTGGGTGGCTATTTCCTTTCCCATGTTAGGGAAGTTTTCGACTATAATCTCTTCAAATATTTTCTCTGGTCCTTTCTCTCTCTCTTTTCCTTCTGGGACCCCTATAATGCGAATGTTGTTGCGTTTAATGTTGTCCCAGAGGTCTCTTAAGCTGTCTTCATTTCTTTTCATTCTTTTTTCTTTAGTCTGTTCCGCAGCAGTGAATTCCACCATTCTGTCTTCCAGGTCACTTATGCGTTCTTCTGCCTCAGTTATTCTGCTATTGATTCCTTGTAGTGTAGTTTTCATTTCAGTTATTGTATTGGTCATCTCTGTTTGTTTGTTCTTTAATTCTTCTAGGTCTTTGTTAATCATTTCTTGCATCTTCTCAATCTTTGCCTCCATTCTTATTCCGAGGTCCTGGATCATCTTCACTATCATTATTCTGAATTCTTTTTCTGGAAGGTTGCCTATCTCCACTTCATTTAGTTGTTTTTCTGGGGTTTTTTCTTGTTCCTTCATCTGGTACATAGCCCTCTGCCTTTTCATCTTCTCTGTCTTTCTGTAACTGTGGTTTTTGGTCCACAGGCTGCAGGATTGTAGTTTTTCTTGCTTCTGTTGTCTGCCCTCTGGTGGTTGAGGCTATCTAAGAGGCTTGATGGGAGGCTCTGGTGGTGGGTAGAGCTCTCATTTACCAGTTTTATTTTACATAGGATGCCTCATTTACTAAAACCATAGATTCCAAGTTGCTCCATGAAAAATGTGATATTCTTAGCTGTCAACATTAGGGAATTTCCCCAATCACATTTTTAAATTGATTTAATGTGTTATTTTTGAAAACATAAGTTGGGATATCACAAAATGGACTTAGCCTGCAGAGGCTTACTTTCAACCAGAGAGCTCCATTTCCGTGTTCCGCTTAAGAGAACCCAAAATGATCTTCCTTCCCAAACCTCTTCCTTTTCCTGCACTATCTAATAAAAAGTAACCACACTCTACATAGTTCCCTAAGCCAGAACCCTAGCAGCCATTTTTGCTTCTCTTTTCCCCTTCCTGCTCCATATCTAGTCACTGAGCACTTCTATTCTACCTCCCAAATGACCTCAGATCCTTTCCCTCCACTCCAATCTCTGCCACTGCCTTTAGTTTGAACCCTCACTCCTCTCTTAGATGAATATAAAGTCTCTTAATGGGTTTTGTTGCTTCCATCAGTCCTACTTATTCTCAAGCGTGACCTCACTACAAACCACCTGATAGTGACTCCTTAACTTCACAACATTCAATGGCTCTCAGGTTTCTGGGAAGAAAACCAAGCTCTTTACCCCAGCATCTACTTGGGGTTAATAGATCTAGGTTTGAATTTCAGGTTTAAGTACTTTGCAGCAGTGTGACCTCAGACTATTGGGCTTTCTAAGCCTTTGTTTTCTCACCGTGCCTGAGGTCACTGAGGGCAGGACTATTTTTCACACACGGGTGCCTGGCATGTAGGAGGGACTAATCAATGTTGCATGAAGGGAAAGTATTTTAAAATCCACATCAAAAAATTGTTCCTCCTTAAAAAAAGAAAATCCTGATACACTATGCCACTTCCAACCAAATTTGACTTCTACCTTTATTTTCTGATGATCACAATAAGGTGCCTTTGGGGATCCACACAATCAGGGATCAAATCCTGGCCACACCCCTGAGCAATCATGTGACCTTGGGAATGTTACTTAGCTTCTGTAAAATCTGTAAAATGAAGGTTTCTGAGGATTTTGTTCCCGAGGGTTAAATGAGTACCTCACTTGGAACGGGGGCGGGCGCATAGTGTTTGCCAAATGTTAACTATCGTTATCATCTTCATCAAATCAAGACCGTGGTACTTCACTTTGTGACTCTCAAGTTTGTATGAGAAAATCGTGCTTTATGCGTTGTTGTTGGCTAAAGTAGGGAAACCTGGAAACTCCTGCCGTGGAAGAGAGAGACAGGCGAGAAAAGCGAGTTGCTGAATCCCAGCGCCTCAGAGGTGGTAGGGAGGAGTTCGGTACCTAATTTACTGATGAGGAAGTGGAGGGGTGACGTGTCCTCGAGTCTCATTCAAGACACAGCCACAGCTCTTTATTGAGAGTAGGACCAGGGCCCCGGGGGTTGCTATGGTTAAACTGTAGGCGGAAACTAACAGTCTTTGGAAGGCAAGACCGGAGGAGCATTCAGTTATAAAAAACGGTCAAAAATTGGGGTGAAACTAAGTTCGTTGAGCAATACATCAAATGAGTCAACTGTCGACCCGGTGAAACCGAGTTGCTAACTGAACTGGCATTTTAGGAATAGGGGCTTTCTACAGAGCCCACTGACTCAGGACGGCTTCGATTAACAAACTCCCACGGCGCTTCCCGCAGGACCGGAAAGCTTGGAGTGCGAGAGATGAATGGAAACCAGAGTCCGGGGCGTGCCGCTCGGGGGGCGGGGCAGCCGCGGGCGGGGGCGGGGCATTGTGAGTCACATGCCTGTGCTCTGAGGGAACTCTGGTCGTGATTGGTCCGTCGTAACCAGGTGACCGAAGGACACATTCCGGTAGGCAAGGGCCGGCCGGGCTAGCTACTTTCAGTCGGGCAGGCGGTGGCGGAAGGAGGAGGAGTTCCGGCTGCGCTCTCTCCCTGCAGTGGCTGCGTGTCTCAGCGCTTGTCTGGTTCACACCCATTTTAAATAAGCCGGTCTGGTCACAGCCCTCACAGACTAGTTGGCTCCGGGGAGGCGGCGGCGGCGGCGGCGGGGGTGCGGCCGCCCCTGCCCGGGGCCCGGCGGCTGGGCGGACAGGAGAGCGGCGGGCGAAGTCGCGTCTGCATGTGCGGCACAGCCCCGGCATAGCCCGGGGCTGCCAGTGCCCGCCGCGCCATTGTTGGAGGAGGGGGCGGCTTCTGAGCTCGGCGGAGTCGGGGGACGAGCGGAGGCAGCGGCGGCGAGGAGTGAAGGCGCCCCATGGGGAACTCTCTGTCTTGTTGCCTGTCCCCCAATGCCAGCCCCAAGTTGGGCCGGCGCAGGGGGTCAGCGGAGCCGGACTGTGAGTCTGAGGTCTACAAGGCGGCGGCTGGGAACGCGGTGGCAGTAGCTCCGGCGGCGGCTACCGTGGAACCCGCCGAGTTGGATTTCGCAGGTGGCGAAGGCCACCACCTGCAGCACATCAGCGACCGGGAGATGCCCGAAGGTAAGAAGCGGCTGGTGCGCCTCACCCCTCGCGGGGTAGGCGCCATCTGCTCTCGGGCTTACCTCTGGCCTCCGCCGCCCCCAGGGTCCCCCGGGAGGGAGACGCCGCCTAGGGTTCCTTCTTGCCCGGAGTTGGCTCTCCCAGGGCTGGGCACCGGGGACGAAGGCTGGCTCTGCTTGGCGTCCCCACCCCTTATTCTTTACCAGTCGCGTCCGGCCAGTCTCCTTCCCTCTTCCCTACCCGAATGCCCAATTCTTTCCCCCGTTCCCATTTCCCAGCCCGGCCTGAGACCCTCCAATCCGCAGCCCTTCCTGTTCGTGGTTCTATTTAACATCTCGTGGGACTTAGCAGAGACTTTCTGGTGTATTCTCTCTTTTCTTAATGAAAACTTAAATACTCTAACTTCGGCGTATCCATCCCGTCTCCCTATCCAGATGGTACCTAAGCGAAGGAACTAGGTAAGGGCCTGATGATAGACTTCTGTTCGTTAAGGTAGTTGATACTCGAGACAATTAAGACAAACATTAGAGGATTTGTCATTTAAATTCAAAATAGAGATGGACAGAGTCAGTGTGGTGTTCTTAACTAAAATTCTTTGGATTTTAATGTTTTCAGTCGCCCTGATAGAAGCTACTTTATCCCTTCTAACTATAATTTGAACACGATAGGAAAGAAAATGGTGGGAGAGGGGCTTAAAATAACTGGGAACGGTGTGAAACGTTACTGCCACGGCTGCAGAGAATAGTTGTTGGGTTTTTTTTCTTTACCAAAGGAGACCCCATGGAGTTCTGATTACTTTTAAATTCCCACCTTGACACAAGTATGTCTTCAGCTGCACAGCCTTAACCGACTTCTTTTGCACGTTGCCTGTTGTAAGGGAGGGGTGAGGTGGTTCCTGAGACTGCTGGACAGAAGTTTCAAAGGAGAAAAAACAGATTCAGATTGTCATTTGTGATATAAAGGTTTGGGAGTTAACACACCACATCCATCCTGCAGAAAAATGTCTCCATGGCTCCCTCCTCCGCCCCCCCCCCCCCCCCCCGCCCAGTAGAATACTATTCAACTTTAAGAATGTTCAGGTAAAAGTTCTGAAGACTAAGTGGCTGGGGGTGGGTGTTGTCGGGGAGGAGAGGAGAGAGAGAAGAGAGGAAATGTTTGATTTTTGCCTCTAGAATTTTGGAAAGGGATGGCTCTAGGTTAAAAAAAAAAATTCTGGGTAGCATAGTGGCACTTTAATAAAGACTGTTCTTGGAAGTATAAAACATTGTATCATAAAGATGTTAAAGCCCCACTGGCCCATTTGTTTCATTGAAATGCCAGAGATTATTTCATTATTTCATAGACGAAATGTCTTACAGCTCTTCTATTTAAATTTTAGTTGGGTTTATTTAATTTCTTTAAAAGTTAGAATAATTAAGCCTGTGGATTCACCCTTATGATGGACGTGGCTTTGTAAGTGGAAAGTACTCCCTTTTCAGAATAGTTAGATATTGTGAAAGAATGAACACATTATGTGAATTAATTGTAGCTTTAAACACAAAGCATGTAAGTACTTGTGAAAACTGCTCTGCTTGTTGGTATAAGGTAAGCCTCTAAATGATTTTTAAAAACAGTTAGTAGTTGGCTAGTGTAGGATGAGAGACGAAAATTGGACCTTTATAGGATTCTTTTCAGATTTACAATGCATTTTCTTGTGTATTTCACTTGGCCCTTCCATCTACAAATAAGGCCCGTATATATTCTCCCTCTGTTGCCGATGAAGTAGCCAAGACTTGGAGATCTGAAATGACTGTGTAACACAGCTACTGAACAGAAGAGACAGACTTGGGAGGTGGTAGATATGCCAAATTCAGTTCTTGGGATGCTTAAGAAACTGTTTAGAGTGCACCTTATATTTTATAATTTATCCATAAGTTAGGCCTATCTCAGCATACTCCAGTTTTGATTATTGCCATTCCAGTTTATTGTACACAACTCAGAAGCAACATTTACCTCTCCATTCTCTGTCTGTACATACATTGCAATGGATATGAATAAAAGTAGAAGTCATGAAATAGCCTAAATTTATCAGTCAGGTAAACACGTTGATATAATTTAAAGAGTTTGTTCTGGTGAAATCCAATTGAAGCCGAGAATGCCCTGGACAGAGGGACATTAGGGGAAGCTGGTAAGCGGGCAGGTAAGGTACTAAGCATTTAGCATATGACTATGTATGATAAGGAAGGAGTGCTAAATCAGGAACTGGAAAAATAGAGTTCATGAGTACAGAATTTACTTTTTTATGTTTAACATGATTGTTAAAATTTCATTTCAATTTGTCTTTTTTGGGGGGGCATTCAATAAAGTGATAAGAGAAACCTCAATTTCAGCATTTGCCTATTAATTAAGTTTCCATAGAAACAAGGTCAGAACACCAAATATAAAGTACAGGCACATTGGAAGTTTGCTCTTAATGTCTTTATTTCAGACAATTTTGTATCAGTTTCCCTGGAAACTGAGAAATACCTACTCAGATATAAAACATTTTGGCTTTTCTACAGGGAAGAATTATTTGGTTACTTAGAGAAAATCGTACATAAATGATGCTCTGTCTTGTTCTTCAGAAACACTGGAGAAGAACATGATTTCTTCAAGCCATCTCAAAAAAGTAACTCCTAAGAACGTAGTATAGATTTCAGATAGACTCAAAAGAATTTTTTACTACTTTGTCTTTAACAGTATATCTAATATAACTGATGGTAGTGTCATAATAGAAAATAAGATGCTACGGTCCTGTTATCTGATTTTATGTTTATTCATCAACTTTTCATACAGCCTTTATGTTCTGACCTTAGGAGCTTTGCTAATTTTCTGGTGAAAGGTGCTCTCTCAAGTGACCCCTACCTCCCATCCCCCTGAAGAGTGGGTAGGGAAGGAATTGGCAATATGATGTGGAAAAACCTCTGAGCAACAGATCTTTCCTTTTTTTGGTGACAGTATTAATAAACGTTTGATGTAAAAGATTTAGAAAACACAGAAAAGTCCTTCACTCACACTCAGAATATCCAGAATTTTTATTAATATTTTGGTGTTGATTCTTTCTGAACCTTTTGTATGCATATAAACATAGCACTGTGTTTATTTTACAAAGATGGGATTGTTCTTTATGTGCCACTTTGTAACTTTTTGTTATAAACAAAAGTAACGACATGAAGCTCCTGGAACTGTGCTGACACCTAGAGAGTGCTCCAGGGTGATGTATTTCCATGCAACTGCGCACAGCTCTACAGCCTGCCTTTTACCAACTGTTTACTGTGCCATCGAATGGTTGGAGCATAATTCATTTACCCAGCCTTTATGGTTGAGCATCTTTTATAATCCCATTCTAATGCTTTATTCAGGGGACACAGATAAAAACGGATGCATTGTATTGATACTTCCCTATAGCATTCTGATTGTACACTTTGTCTTACGACTTAATTAAATTCATAGGGTGAGTCATTTTGTAGTAAAGGTATTTTTTAATGTCTGAAACATTTATATTAACATATTTCCATACATATTTCCATACAAATACAAATATAAGATTTTTAGAAATTTCATGTAATGTCTGAAACATTTATATTAACATATTTCCATACAAATAACCCAATGAAAGTTTAGTATTAGTTGTTTTGTTTGTTTTTTTATACTGCAGGTTCTTATTAGGCATCAGTTTTATACACATCAGTGTATACATGTCAATCCCAATCGCCCAATTCAGCACACCACCATCCCCACCTCACCGCAGTTTCCCCCACTTGGTGTCCATATGTCCATTCTCTACATCTGTGTCTCAACTTCTGCCCTGCAAACTGGCTCATCTGTACCATTTTTCTAGGTTCCACATACATGCATTAATATACGATATTTGTTTTTCTCTTTCTGACTTACTTCACTCTGTAGGACAGTCTCTAGATCCATCCACGTCTCAACAAATGACTCAATTTCGTTCCTTTTTATGGCTGAGTAATATTCCATTGTATATATGTACCACAACTTCTTTATCCATTCGTCTGTTGATGGGCATTTAGGTTGCTTCCATGACCTGGCTATTGTAAATAGTGCTGCAATGAACATTCGGGTGCATGTGTCTTTTTGAATTACGGTTTTCTCTGGGTATATGCCCAGTAGTGGGATTGCTGGGTCATATGGTAATTCTATTTTTAGTTTTTTAAGGAACCTCCATATTGTTCTCCATAGTGGCTGTATCAATTTACATTCCCACCAACAGTGCAAGAGGGTTCCCTTTTCTCCACACCCTCTCCAGCATTTGTTGTTTGTAGATTTTCTGATGATGCCCATTCTAACAGGAGTGAGGTGATACCTCATTGTAGTTTTGATTTGCATTTCTCTAATAATTAGTGATGTTGAGCATCTTTTCATGTGCTTCGTGGCCGTCTGTATGTCTTCTTTGGAGAAATGTCTATTTAGGTCTTCTGCCCATTTTTGGATTGGGGTGTTTGTTTCTTTGATATTGAGCTGAATGAGCTGTGTATATATTTTGGAGATTAATCCTTTGTCCGTTGATTCATTTGCAAATATTTTCTCCCATTCTGAGGGTTGTCTTTTCGTCTTGTTTATGGTTTCCTTTGCTGTGCAAAAGCTTTGAAGTTTCATTAGGTCCCACTTGTTTATTTTTGTTTTTATTTCCATTACTCTAGGAGGTGGATCAAAAAAGATCTTGCTGTGATTTATGTCAAAGAGTGTTCTTCCTATGTTTTCCTCTAAGAGTTTTATAGTGTCCAGTCTTATACTTAGGTCTCTAATCCATTTTGAGTGTACTAAAGGTATTTTAACATTAAATGTTCTTTTCCCAAATTAAAGTTACCATTGATTTTTCACTGAACATTAGATTTCCTCTTTTAGGTTTTCGTGGTTCTTGGTAACCTGTCTTGTGTCTTTGATTCTGAGTCACTAAACTACTACTCTAAGAGATCTGAAATTAACTCTGGTCTTAGGTGACAGACACATCAAAAGACAGCATTAGAAGAAATCTTAGATGATGTGGGAAAATTGGGAGAAACTTAACTGGTTTTGGGTACACTGAAACGTGATTATTAGGCACCATTCCAGAGGCAGGACAAACAGTGGTTAGACAAGACAAAACCCGTATCCTAACTCAGGTCCTTACTTTCTAGAGGTGCCTGGGGGCTGACGACACAAGAATAACATCAGGTAGTGAGAACACTAAGAAAGAAAATGAAGGTATAATGGGCTGGGGAGGAGGACAGTTTTACAAGGGGTGGTTAAAGACAGCTTCTCTCCTTAAGCGACCCATGAGCAGTCCTAAGAGAGCCATGTGAGGCTGTGGGAGAAGAGGCTTCTGTGCAGTTCCTAAGAAGGGAATATGCTTGATGCGTGCCAAGGACAGAAAGATGGGTGGCTGCAGCTGAGTGAATGAATGCCAGGAGGAATATGGGGGATTAAGACCTTGTATGCCTAGTGGGCCTTGACAAAAAAATATGAATTTTAGTCTCATTGTAATGGGAAACCATTGAAGGATTATATGCAGAGGAATGATGTTAATTCTTAGAAAAAGGGAAGGGGGGTAGAGAGGGTGGAGGGAGATCAGACCAGCTACTGTGTGAGAATAGACTGTAAGGGTGGAAGGAAGCAGAGAGGGAGACCAGTTAGGAGGCTGGTGCGGTAGCTCAGGTGAGAGCCAGCAGTGGCTTGAACAAAAAAGCGATATTAATAAGGGTCTAAAATAGGCTGTAGTATATAGATTGCTCTTGCATTTCATTTGATTCTCACCGTGTTCTGAGTTAGGTAGTGTAGGAATTCTTCTCTTAGGTATAAATTGAGTTGTCCAAGGTTTTAAAAATGAGTATTGATAGAGAGTAGGACTGTAAGTTCCAAATGCATGGCATATAGGAAGAGGATTTATTGTTGACATTATGTGAGCTTCTTTGGAATACTACCTTTTTTCTCACCCTTTTTTGTTGTTGTTGTTTTAGTGTATTAAAGTAATAAAACTTAAGAGTTAAAACAGTAACACTGCATAATGTGAAATGAAATGAAGGTAACTTGCAACCCAGAAAGGTTCTTAAAAGTCCAAGAAACTGAGTAAAGTACTCTTCAGAAATATATAAAGCCAGGTGTACTTACCTATGTGTCACCTCTCAGTCATGATCACTGTACCACTGATTGAGGATTAAAATAAGGCAAAACTGAGAACCAGGGTAGAGGCAGGTACAGAAGCAGTTGGAAACCAGAGCTGGGAAGTTGGGAAGCCAGGATTGTCAGAAGCTAGGGAAGCAGGGTCAAGGCGTGGGTGAGCCGGAGCCTGGCAGGTGCAGGAGCCTGCTGTGTCCCCTCTGGTGAGGCAGCCCAGCTCAGGGCTGGCTGGCAGGAACTCCCTGACTGCGGTGGCAAGTGTGGACTCAAAGAGATGAAGTCATCAGTTTACATGGTAATTGTGAAGATTGTAATGTTTGTATTATGAGCCATAAAACTACTACACTGTCCGGTATAGGGATGCTCGGGCAGGTCAGTAAGTGCAGTGGTTACCGTTAAGTAAACTGGTGCTCAGCAGCTGCCCAGAAACTGCTGACGTCGCCTGTTTCTTTGGAAGATATTGGAACCAATATGGTGATATTAATCGCTTTCTGAAATATGCTGCTTCTGTCAGATGCTTTCTTGGTCACTTCCCTCTCCCTCTAATATTTTAACAAGGAAAAATCATTTATCGACAGTTGGATAGCATAGTTTTTAACACTTTTAGCCTTCAGTAACGCATTTCATTTGTTCTGAGTTGCCTATGTTTTCACACTTTTAACAACTGCAATTGAGATGGATCTTAACAACTGGTAGAATCTTAGATTGGAGGAAAAACAGTATTCAGTGTCGGTGGTGTTTTACAGGTTTCCTCTGAGGAATGTTTACATTGAGACCGAGTTTAATTTTTTTTTAATCATACTTTTTCTACATCGACCTATCATGCTGTCAAATAAGTTGCAATTTAAATTGATAATACAAAAATGATGGGTCTTAACATACAGTTTTAATCATAACCCCTAATCATGAGCTCAAGAATAGTTCTCCTGGGTAAAACATTCTTAGAGGTTTCTAAAGAAATAACTTGCGGAAGAATCCATGTAATTTCCTGAATGCACAGTAATTTCCTGAAGTCTCTAAATTACTGTGTGTGCATGTGGTGGGGAGAGGGATGAGAGGGATGGTGGGTGGTAAAGCTTTGCTTAATAGTTGGCAGTCTTACCTTTGTGATAGTGAAGAGTGTGGTAGGTTTTATCATAGTCTCCTTAGGCTCTTGGGAAGATAGTTAATGGGAAGTGCAGAAATATTGTGTGTATGTATGAGTTTACTGTCTAATGGCTCACATGTCCATTCTATAAAATAGTGATGTGGTATTTTTCATTAGCAAAAAGTGCAAGTTATATAGAAAATTGTTAGTTATATAGGCTATAAACAAAAGATTAATATTTTCTGAAAACCTCATGCAAACTGACAGCAGTAGGGCCCTGGTGTTTACAGTACATTGAAATGATAGGCCAACTCACCAAAGTGGAAATAACACTGATAACTGTGGGAAAATGGTCAAACTGTGTAATCAAAAGAAATACAAATTAGATCTACAGTGAGGTTCCTCATTCATATCAGTAGGAATTTTTTTTTTTTTTCAAGTATCCAAAGCAAGGGTAGGAACTCAAAATGTCATGATTGGTAGCATTATACCCTAATGTGCCCCCCACCTTCTTTAGGAAGCAATTTAGCATTGTACATGGAGCCGTGAAAGTGATCTAACCTTTTGGCTTAGTCATTCCACTTCCGAAGATCTTTGCTAAGGAGATAAAACCATTATTTTAAAAAACTATGTACATGAAGATTTTCCTCATAATATTTTAAGAATAGAACTTTGTAAGCACCAATCCCCAGCAATAGGGGATTGGCTAAGTCCAGTATAGGAATAACACTTGATGGGCCAGTGTGTATTCATTAAACAATAAATATGCAACAGTGGGGTGGAGAGCGCTTGTTAGTAACAAGAAGACATAGATTGTACACTAATTAGAGCTTTTTTTAACGTATAAGAAAAGCAACTAAAAGTAACGGTTGTGAATCATTGTGTGTTAATGATTGTGAATGGTTGTGTTTAATTTTTAAACAGAGCATCGTTTTGTCTCATGCAGATTTTTGTTCATGATATTTGTTAAAGGAATGAGCAAGTGACTTTTACCTTTCCCCACCTTTAGTGTGATCATCAGTACTGCTGATTAACCAGGTCTCCTTCAGTTGCAAGTTAAAAGAAAATCACAGAGTTAAGCACTACTTGACCCAGGAGTTAAACGATCTCCTCAGTTCTGCTCTCCTCTGTTGATGTCTCCTGAAAAGCCTTTCCCCTCATGATAGCAAGGGGAGTGTCCAGCAGCTCAAGACTAGCTCAGGATCCTAGAGTACAGTTCTGCCTTTCTCTTTTCTTGGGAAGTCCCAGGACAGCTGTGATTGATTGGCCGGTCCTGGGTCCTGTGCCTACCTTTGAACCCCCTAGGATAGAGTAGGGAGAGTGCCAGCTTTTTTCTGGTCACTTGGGCTAAGTGTACTTTTTTTTTTTTTTGCATGTTGTCATTTCTTTTATCCCAGCCTTCTTGATTTTTGTATTTAGATCTGTAGTAGCACATCTTGGTTTGGCGGGTGTGTGTGTGTGTGTGTGTGTGTGTGTGTGTTAAAGCTTGCTTCTCTTTGATTCTGGCACTTAATTTTCCTGGACTTCCGTTGAAAATTGTTAAGTTTTACCATGCCATAGACACTGATAAATAATACAGCTACTTTGCAAACATTTCTGCTTATTTTTTAGATTCAAATGTAGTCTATTTACTTTCTTTTTGGTATAGGTAAGTAGTCATGAATTCTTTCGGAAGCTATAGGTTAGAGGCAGCTGTGAAAGTCTCTGCCTGCCATTTTGTGTACAGCTGAAATAATTTATTTTCCCATTGTCTTAATTTTTCAAATATGTAGGAGAAAAAAACTTTAAAATAATTATATGGGTCTTTTACATAAAAATGTTGAATAGAATATTTTCTCCAAAAGCAGCTTGATAAACTTCAAATTCAGTGAAGGAATTTTCATGAAGAACAAAGCAGTTGGTTTAGCTATGTAAATTACTAGTGCTGGCAATGACATTAAAATGGATGGCTCAGATTCCTGTTAAAACGGGAAGTCCAAAATTACTGTTCGTGCAAAATTCTTTCTGGGTGGGAAAAGGGGATTCTAGGTAGATACATTTGTGAAATGCTGGGTTAGACAGAATTCACTGCTAGACTAATTAGTTTTTAATATATCAATGTGTGTATTCTTTGGATTCTCTAAGAGGCAGGGATATATTTGTATTTCACTTTGACCATCAAACCCATCTTTCAAAAACAGATCAGTTATTATGTGGTTTGGGAAATAATTGCCTTAACCATTACTCTTTATCTGAATCTTGGTCCAGTTTCTTAAACGCTTGGTTAAATGGTTTGAGATGGACTTTGCTGAGGAAGTGTCATAGGGCTTTTATGTTTGGTTGTTTGTTTTAAACAACAACCTTACTATCCTGTGTGGTAGCTTGTGCTTGTTTTGTATTTCTGCCTAAATAGAAGACGCTATCCCACCTTGGTGCAAGGTGGGCTACAGGCAGACCCACCTTTTCGTGTAGGTATGGCCAAAATTTTTTTCTAGTAGCCCTATGATCTGCTCCAGAAAGTACTCTTAGTGAAGCCCCAAATTAATCATGCAGCGTGGAATGAAGAAGTGAGTTTAGCTTTGGGAATAGAGGGCAAAGTTAAAAATCACTATCGTGGAAGTGTTCCTATAGATTAGAACATTGAACTTTTATGTAGTCCTCTTAAATCTGCCATGATGAATAGCCCCCAGATAAACCACAGCCAGTTAAATGAGTTCATTTGTTGAATGGAGTTAGAATTAGCCATTTGATTGTCTGAAGAACATTTGCCAAAAGCAACTCACTTCGTTTTGGCATATTTGATATATTGAGCTGGTATCTGACAGTAGTTGGCCACAGCATAACTTGCTTCTTGAGACTGTTCCTGGAATGTGCTAGTAATATCAGCTTTAAAAGAGGGTGACTGAATTTTTAATTGATCAATAGGAGGGGAGTCATATATGATTCATCTAAAAATGGCATAGATTATTTAGGTGCAAGTTAAAGAAGTCTAAGACATAGCCATGGTTTTATTCCACATGTATGGAGAGTTTCTACAATTTTGCTGTTTCCCAATAGAATTTTTATATTGTGCCTTTACTAAAATTGCCTTTTTGTCATTACTAAAAGCTCTTCTCAAGACTATTAAAAGTGGTTTCAATCGATGTGTAGCTGTCTTTAAAATCATGTATTTTTCTACTCAACTAAATCACCACACCTTTTTCTCTTCTTCCTCTACAGACTTAGCTTTGGAACCAAACCCTTCTGACCACCCAAGAGCCAGCACAATCTTTCTGAGCAAATCTCAAACAGCTGGTAAGACAATGCTTTTTTTTCCCTGAGAAAAAGAGTGAAAACTGTTTTTGTTTTGTGTATTATAGGAGGTATTTAGAAAAACTCTTACAGTGGTTTAAATGTTTCACTTTTTTATGTATTCACTTGTCTTATTTTAATATGTTGATGATACAGTTTCCTTTAGTTGTCAGTGTTTTAGGGAGGAGAACACTTAGACTATCTGTTTATACACTTTGCCACCTCTTTATCAACATAGTCAACTGGCCACATGATTTAGATGTGGTCTATTTCTCCATGCTACTTTGTCCTTTTCCCCTTGCTCCGAAGAGCACATATGTTAAAGACAAATGATAGGGTTTAGGTCACAGTTAGGTTTTCATTTGATCAAATCAGAAACATCAGTTGTTATATATGGGAATTGAGCCTTGTGATTTTGGCCCTGTTTTACACAGTGTTCAACCAGACGAGCCTATCTCACATCCAGATTTATGCTACTCAGAACTTTTAAGCTATTCAAAACTTTCTCATCCTAATGTAGTGCTGTGCCAGGGTAATAAGAGCAACATGCCATATGGGGTTTTCCAGAAGATTATCCTCAGCATGTGAAACTCATATAAATTTCCTGTGTCCTCCTTGTTTTAAGATGAGAATCAGAACCGTAGAATTTTTTGCACTCCTGCTTGCCTGCCTGTCTTCCTTAATGTTATGTTAAATCCTAGTTTATTTGCTAAAAAGCCATACGTGACCAAGTTTTTGAGTTGATTACGAGAGCAGGAATACAAGAAGTGAACATTCCATAATATTTAAAGTGATGCAGCACAATAAAAAACGGAGGTTTGGTTTTTTGTTGTTGTTGTTTTGCTTTTTGTTTTTTTCCGTTAGATCACTGGTTTTTATAAAAGGATATAACTCAGGAACAGCCAGATGGAAGAGATGCATAGGGCCAGGCATGGGGACAGGGCACAGAGCTTTGATGCCCTCTGCAAGGGTACTACATGTTCACCAACCTGGAAGCTCCTGGGGTTTCTAACTTGCATTTTTCTCGTGTGTGTACTTGAGCCACTCATTTCTGGTTAGGATTGCTCTGTTTCTCAGTTTCTTCCAGAGCCATGAGCTGCTCACATGTAGAGGGGCACTGGAGACAGGAAAAGAAAAGCTGTCCCATGCCTGTCTCTCTCTTCAGCCTTAAGGAATCCGTGCCTGTGATGCCTGTCTGGAGTTAAAGGAGGCAATGTGAGCAAGAGTGTGGCCTAAGACCCTCTTCAGGCTTTTATTCTTCTGGCCTTTGTTGGAGCAAAACAGTTTTGTGTGCTGTAGATATGTTCATTTAGGTCAGCACACTCATTTTAAAATTTACGTTTAACATAGGTTACTTTCCAGTTGTGTATTTTTTCAGTAAGGTATTTGAGTAGGTTACCATTAAGTGGTTCAGGATGCTTCCAGAGATACTGGTGCGTTTGGAGATGAGTGCCTGGCCAGAAACTGGTTCTTAGAGTTGTCATCTGTAGATTGTGGTAATGAAAGTAAGCTGTGTGTAAATGAAGCATTAGAAAATACTCCTGGCTAGTAGTTCAGCTATGCAGCAGGTAAATTTTTTTATTAGCTAAGTTTCTCACCTGGCCTAACTTGCTTTGTCCTTTTCTTTTGTAAATGGGGAGTCTTTCATTTGTACCTAATACAGCATATCTATTAGGTCAAAAAAGTGAAACTAAGTTTTTAGATTTTATTTATAGGACTCATCTTGCTGGGTGATTTAAATTATATATTTTGTTGGAAATTATTTTAAAAAATAGAATGGAATTTTATCTCATTGTGTTATTGGTAATCCATCAAATAATTAGTGACTACTTTTATTTTTCTATGGCATTTGTATCAGAATTCATCAGTTAATTTTTTTTATTCTTAGTGCGGCAAAAGAGGAAGAGCAACCATTTAAACCATGTAAGTAAACAGTTGAAAAGTTAAGAAATTAATAGTTTGAATTAAAAATATGTCTGCCATGATTCCTAAAAATATGATGGATCCAATACTGTTAGCATGGACCTCTTTTTTGTAGATTTTCTAAATCTCTATTTTCCTAATTATCAAATGTATTCAGGAAAGTCTTTGACTTAGTAGTGCCCATTTTTTAAGGGTTCTGACATTTAAGTTAAATTTCACTCATATGGTTGTAGTATAAAGATCTGCCTTAAATTCTTTTGCCTTATTTTTTTGATCTTATTTTTTAACCAAAGTAATAAAAGTATGACAGGTAAGTTAATTTTTAGCACTGTCCATTGACTTCTTGTCATAGCAGGTGAAAGCTTAGCTTCTTCGGTCCACCATGACGTTATTTCCCTCCCTGTGTTCCCTCAACATGTATCAGTTTTTACTAAATCAGAATCAATGTTTACATTACTACGACTCTGCAAATATTGTGCATTGCTGAGCCATATAGTTCTCTGACTGTGCCTCCTCCTTGTACACCCTTCATTCTTTTTCTTCAATATTAATGAAATTGGAGCCCTTCTGCACTTCTCTAGGATAACCCAATCCCCCTTTTCCTAGCCAACGTGATCTCACACAGCCAAATGCAGTAAGTAGCTCCCTGCCCGGTCTCCCTGCTTTCACATTCTTCATTTCTTCTGTGGAATTAATTTCCTGACTATATTCACTTGCCTGTTTTCTAACAGCTATTTTTTTCCCCAAATGTTTTAACATTTGTCACATGCCTATCAAAACTATGTTCCGTCTACTAAGCCACATCTGTTCCATTTTTTTTCTTGGAGACACTTTTCCCCAATCTTTTGTCTTCCTACTCCCATATAGACTAGTGTTCCCCTAGGCCTGCTCTATGCCTCTTTTCCTGGGATATCTGTGTGAAGTCATCTGGGATCTCACATAACTCTGCTCTCTTATGTTGGATCCCCTATGTCCTAGATTCTGTTTCCCTCTTGTTATACTTCCTTGTTTTACTGGAGCACATTTTCCTGGGAAAAGGGCACATGGGCAGAAAGTTTATAGAGATCTAGCCTCTCTGAAACTCCTTCTATTTGATAAAGTATAGAATTCTCAGTTGAAACTAATTTTTGCAGTTCTAAAGACATTTCCCTCTCATCTTCTCATTTACACTGTTGCTCTTAAACCTGTTGACATTGTATGGTACATTGTACATTACCGATTTTAGTCATTTTCCCCCATCCCTTCCTTCTCGGGAACCTTTTAGTACCTTCCCTCTCCCTGGGATTTTGAAATTTCATAATTTGGTTTGGTATAGACCTTTTTTGTGTGTTTCTTTGTTATTCTGTTTTTTTCTTCCAGGTTCCTATTATTCAGATGTTGGAAGTCTGAGACTTACCAGATCACTAACTTTTTTCCCCTCCTGCTTTGCATTTTGTCTTTTTGTCCTGCTTCCTGGAGATTTCCTTGACTGTGCTCTAATCCTTCTATTGAATATATTGTTTTGTCTACCTTATTTTCAATTCATAGAGTTCTCTTATATCCTGTCATTCTTTTTTTCACTGATGCAATTTCAAGTTTTCATTTGCTCCTGAGTTTTTATCACTCCCATCAATTCCTTCTTCCTGTTTTGTTTTTTTTTTTTTTAAAGCATCCTTATATTTTATTTTATTTATTTATTTTTTGGCTGCATTGGGTCCTGGTTTCTGCACGTGGGCTTTCTCTGGTTGCGGTGAGCTGGGCCTACTCTTTGTTGGGTGCGTGGGCTTCTCATTGCAGTGGCTTCTCTTGTTGCGGAGCACAGGCTCTAGGGCGTGTGGGCTTCAGTAGTTGTGGCTCATGGGCTCTAGAGCGCAGGCTCAGTAGTTGTGGCGCATGGGCTCAGTTGCTCTGTGGTATGTGGGATCTTTCTGGGCCAGGGCTCGAACCCGTGTCCCCTGCATTGGCAGGCGGATTCTTAACCACTGCGCCACCAGGGAAGTCCCATTCCTTCTTCCTGTTTTGATCTCTTATGTGTTGGGGGCTTCCCTCAAACGTGTGATGGTCCTTGGCTGTCTGTTAAGATCTAATTGGAAGCATCACTTGGACAACTCGTTAACTGATGGGCCTCACTGCAAGGATTTGGGGACCACGCCTCTGAACTCTGAGCCTGCCTTGGGTTCTGTAAGACAAACTGGTTTTCTTGTTCCTGTCCTAGTCACTCTCTGTAGGTACCAAGGTTGTGCTTCCTCTGTTCTGCCATGTCAGTTACCACTCCTTTATCTAGTCTTTTCACCTTTCAAACATTCAAAATCATCTGCTGTTTATCCTGTCTTATGTATAGCTTTTTTAAAAAATGCCTTTAATTCTAATGAGATGATATCTGAAAGAAGGGGGAGAGGAAATAGATTTGTGGTCAGTCTACTCAAACTTAGATTTATTCTTTGAATATAGGTTCTGAGTTTGAAGTTTAATTGAATATAATTAACGATATTAATTCAGACAATATTTTTGATTATACCTATAATTAGAATATTATACTTTTCTACTAAGGCCTTGAGTATGAATTCTATTCAAACCACTCACCCTACCATATTGTCCATTAATGTGCAACATAGATGGAGTATTACAGATTTTTCAGTTAAAGTCATTGATTCTTAATAAACGTATCCAAAACTTGTGAAAAGGGGGAAGAAAAAAGTGAACTTCAGCTTTATTCTCTTTTTTTTTTTTTTCATTTATATACTTTTGTTTGGGAATGTTTAAATCAATACAGAGAAAACTAAATTTCAGAGACACTGAATATCATTAGTTTGGATATCATTACTTTATTATAAAAGAAACACGGAAATTATTTACAGGATGAAAGATTTCAGAACTTCAGTGGCAGCTTCACGTGATGCCATTGGGGGAACGGGCAGCTTCACGTGATGCCATTTCAATAGTGACTTATTTTAGTCGACATATTTTCCAAGAACGTCACCATCTCTAAATAAGAAAGAATCCTTGTCATCTAGAACTACTTTGGTGCCTCCATATTCTGGGAGAAGAACTTTATCTCCAACTTTCACACTAACTGGTTGAATCTCTCCACCCTTTCCTTTAGAGCCTGATCCAACAGCTACTACCATTGCTTGCAATACTTTTCCTTGCGATTTTTCTGGAAGCATAATGCCTCCTTTGGTTACAACTTCGGGTGCACTTCTTTCAACTAATACTCGGTCAAAGAGGGGAAGAAACTTTCTAAATGCCTGTCCTGCCATGACTCGGGTTGCCGCACTTCGTACTCTCGCTCTCTCCAGCTTTATTCTTTTAATGGGTTAAAATCAGAGGCAGTAGGCACAGTGGGAAGAGTCATTGGGTGGGGGCGGGATTTCAACAGGTACTTGACCTTTAATGATAAGCTTTGAGGGTTGTTACTTACTAGCCTCCTAGGTATGATTATTTTCTAGTCTTCACCATTAAACCTGAAGTCTACTAAGCAACCTTTCCCCTTATAAAGATTGTAAAAGTCCATGTATTTTGTCCCTAGTGCTGAATGAAGATAAATACTCTTCTTCAGTGACCAATTGAAATAATACCTATGAACATTAAACTGTCAGTAGTGTTTTTTGCTACTTGTTTTTTTTTTTTTTTTTGTATTTGCATTTTATACCCTTACGTGTGACAGTGCAGTTTATTGAGGTTGTGAGCCAGCAATGGTAAGGCTTTAATCATAAAGGACAGTTATCTTAAATTTTCAAGCAAGATGAGAGGAAAGTAATCTGCTGGCAGCTAACATATCTAGGCTTTGCTCAGAGGCTTCAATTCTGCCATCCTTTAGTGAACACTAGATGCTGGAAAGTTTGAATAGTTTCAGGAGTAGGCCTGTGGAAGTGTTTCTTTTGTAGGATTGAGCCAGTAGACTGTAAGTTGCTGATACGTTAAATGAGCCCCCATAGGACTATAGACCACATCTAATTAAAAATTTTAAATGTTTTAGCAGTAATATTTCCAAAGACAAATCAATATACATTCATAATAGAAAAAAAAGTTTTTAATAGAGGAAAACAGGATAAATAGCACCCAAAGCTCTACCAACTAGTCTATATTTTGGTACATTTCCTTACTATTTTTATTCCCCTCATATATAGAGAGTTTTGGTCAGAATTGACTTTTATTACGTGTAGTGTATGTCATATTATACCCTAATAGTAGTGACCTTAAAAGATAACCTGCTTCGTTTAGAATCATAGTATTTGAATGAGTGAATTTTCATTTTTCATGCTGTATCTGTTTTTTGAGATTCTAAAATTACACATTAACCAAATAGCTTAAGGACCATATCCGAGTTTTAGTTTAAAACATTTCTAGCTTGAAGGAGAAATTAGTCTTCCAAATAGTGATACTTTTCAAATATGTTACATCTAGAACTTTTTGTTAATAAGGAATAAGTGGCTTTGCATAAAGCATCTGAAACAAGCAAAATGGTGTTTTATATATGCCATTTGGATATTTCTGATGATTGGATACTGGCAATTTTTATTTAAATGCTCTGTATTTTCAAAAGCATCAACTAGATTTTCTCCCTGCCTCACCTTTCATGTATTTGTGGCGGACACTGATGGGAGAGTGTGACAGCATGGTGAAAACTGTTTTATATGAATAGGAGGAAGGAAGGCTCATCTGAATTAGTAAACAAACAAAAACCAAAAACAAAACCCAGCTTTAAAATTGTTTGTATTCTGTGGTATTAAAGAATGCTACTCTTCCTTCCAGTGGCTTTCAGTGATTGGGATTTGGTTATTGGCCTTACTTTAAGGAAGAGAGTTGTCCTAACATAGTTTAGGCCATGTTAGTATTTGACTATTGCCGTGTTCATGGGCTCTTCACAAATAAATGGATACTTCTAAAGTGTTTTAAAGATAGTTCATTCTCTAGAGGGTCTCAAAAAGTTCTTTGTCACCTATCCAACACCACTGTAGATAAATTCTCACGAATTTGTATCTTTAGTAAGATTTACCTCCAGTTGTAACTGATCTTAAATAATTTCTCAAACACTTGTTGAATCCTAATTTGTCCCAGATTCTGTGCTCAGTAGCTGGAGGTAGGAGAAGAATCTTCCTAACCTGGAGAAGCTTGTTTACTAAAGAGGGTGGTACTATGCAAGCAGCTGAGACCATGGAACAGTTGGTAAATTAGACGTGTGAGTGTGCAGAAAGTGAGAAGTGTTGTGGTGTGCCTGCTGGCAGAGGGATCCTAGAGGAAGATGGGGTCAAGCTTGCTGGGACAGGAGGAAGAAAAAGGCACTGCAGGCAGAGAGCAGCATGGGTGAGGCAGGAGTGTCAAATAACACGTAGAACCGAATTAGTACAATTTTGAAATGAATGGCAAGTATTCTCTGAGGTTCTCACTTGAGTAATGTCATGGCAGTCTTACTTAAACATGAAGTGAGAAGTTAAATTCTCAGAGTTGTTTTATCCGTTTTTTTTGGATGCGAGAGAATCTTTAAGCAGTACCTTTTTGTCCTCCAGATAAGGAAATTGAGGCCCAGAGAGACTTATGGCCCCCAGCTTTTTAGTGATAGAGCAGCCCTGGCATGCCCAGCCTCTGATTCGAAAACGTTTGTTTCGTCACACTGTCTCCTGAACTAATACATTTATTATTGGTGTTCATCTACTGCAGTGAAATGCTCCTACATCGGTATTATAGAAAGCATTACGTTTTATTGTAGTAAATGAATAGAAATAGGAAATCTCAGCTGCATTTCATTGCTTAAGGAAAAAACCCTGAAATCTTATTCTAAACTTTTTACATTATTATACAGGTAATTTATAATAGGTGCTTGCCAGGTTTGATTATAGGTACTATATCAAGGCAGCATTTTATAACCCATTTCTCAAAGCTCGTCTGTGGAAGTCAAGAGTATAGAGGTTTCCCATAGAGCTGCACATGACATCACACTCAGGCAGTTGATGGAGTGTAAGAAAAATCTTAATGCTTTATCGTTTGACATTTTAACCAAGGAAAAAAACACACTTTATAGGTTTAACTTACTGTGACATTTTCTTCTATTTCCCTTCCCCTTCAGGTATCTCCAGGGCAGCTTACTAAAAAGTATAACTCATGCTCAACAATATTTCTAGATGACAGCATAGTCAGACAGCCTAATCTTAGAACCACACTAAAACGGTGAGTACAACTAGGTTGCCAAGGGCTGAGTGACAGACCCCCTTATCGCTAAAAGCATCCTAGCCATACATAATTTCATTCATTTGAATTGTCCTTTTCAGTGATCAGGTTAAAAAACTGGTGTCAACTATAGATTGATTTCAAGGACCTAAATATGAATTTTCAGTTTCCATTTTAATCTTAGAGCGCATGATAGAAGGGAAAGCCAGTTAGCAAATAAGAAATCCCAGAAAAAGTATAAATCTTTATTTGACGCATTTCTGTTGTTAAGCCATTGTTGAACATAATGAGAAAGAGAGGTACTTTTTATTGGCTATTTCTAGAAAAAATTATTTCTTTATGAGTTGTAGTCCTCAAACAATGTATACTACTTTGGAAGCTACTCTTAGAAGAAGGAACAGCTTGTCCCCTACTGGCACCAAAGCGAATCTGCATTTAAATTTAATTGGATTTTGTCAGATTTATCCCACTGTGCATTTTTTTTTTTTCCTGCACTATTTCTGTATGAAATTTTACTTCTCCTTCCTGTCCCCCAAAGAGGGGGAGACTATATCAAACCAGTCTTAAGAAATACACACTCAAGCTTAATTTCTTTGTAGATGAAATTTGTTCAACTGAGGTTTTAACTTAATAGACACATTTAATTTTTGTTTATATATATAAATATATCTCCAACACACTGTATCAATCACAGCAGAGAACAATAAAAGAGGTGAGGTTTTGGAAACATGGCTGTGGTCAGGCTTATACTTAAGGAGACACGAACAGTGTCATGATGATGGAAACTATTCTTTAATTTCTGGGAGCACCTCATAGTCCACAATTGGAGATGCACTTTCAAAACACCCTAATGATGAACCTTTCAAGCTTATTTAAGAGAAAAAAACCAAACGGGATGCAGAGCTTCTTGCCTCCTCCCTCGCGGTTGTCCACGAAACATTAACATCTCCTTAGGATATGAATGTTGATTTTCCAGAACACAGTTTGGGAAATGCTATTTGAAAATATTAATGTCCTTATCCTTAATTTTATTTGTTGTCTTAATTTTATAAGCTAATTATATTTTTAATTGGTTTTTAATGTGCCAGCTTTTTTTTTAGCTATTTAAATGATCAGTAACTTCTACTTTAATTAAAGACAGCAAGTTCACAGTCATAATAAGGTAACTTTCCTCTCTTGCTTACAATAATAGTTGCAGTCAAATCATGTTTCAGCAAAAACTGAGCCCCATCTCTAAAGTCCTGAGTTTGGGCACTTATCACAGAATCACTGAATGTTTTTATTCAGCCAAGACACTGAATCTGTGGGTACCAAAACCACTCTACTTTGGCTAGAGTCGCAGCTTCTTTTGAATTCAAAAGAGTCTGATGTCCAGTATATAATTCAAAAGTACTTTGAAGGTTAACCTTGCTCAGGGACTTCCCTGGTGGTGTAGTGGTTAAGAATCTGCCTGCCAACGCAGGGGACACAGGTTCGAGCCCTGGTCTGGGAAGATCCCACATGCCGCAGAGCAATTAAACCCGTGCGCCACAACTACTGAGCCTGTGCCGTAGAGCCCGCGAGCCACAACTACTGAGCTCGTGTGCCACAACTACTGAAGCCCACGCACCTAGAGCCCGTGCTGTGCAACAAGAGAAGCCACCACAGTGAGAAGGCCGCGCACCACGACAAAGAGCAGCCCCCGCTCTTGGCAACTAGAGAAAGCCCGCGCGCAGTAACAAAGACCCCATGCAGCCAAAAATAAGTAAAATTAAATAAAATTAAAAAAAAAAAAAAAAGATTCACCTTGCTCAGACAAGTAGGTTTCATCCTTTTTTTTCCCGACCTAGTCTAATTTTTGGAAGTACAGTAAATTTTAATTTGCTCTCATGAAGTTTTAAAAATGATCATTCATCACATTCATTATTGGTGAAATAAAGGTTTACTGAGAAAATTAATAGGGCCAATTGGCTTTTAGGAATGATTTTGAAAATGTTTATCATGGGCTTAGTTTTCAGTGGGGTAGTTGTTCTCAGTGGGGTAGGTGAGCCTTATTAGAATCACGTATGCAACTTTTCAAGATATATGTTTCTGGATGCACAAAGTCCACCCGCCTGCCCCCGCCTCCAAGACACAGTGTCTGTGTGTCTGTCTGTCTGTCTGTCTCTCTCTCACCCACGCACACACCTTTTGACAAGATGGGGAATGATGTGAAGCATGACTATATGGACAAAAGCATCCCGAGTGATTCTCCGATCTTAACCCTAACTCATTCATCCCTAAACTTTGCTGCACGCTGCAGTCATCTGGGGATCTTTAAAAACAGTCCTGATGCCCAAGTCATACCCAGTGCCGGTTAAATCAGAACATCTTGAAGCAGAAGCCAGGCAGTTTTTAAAGCTTCTCAGATGATCCCAGTGTGCAGCTGAGCTTGGGAGCCACTATTTGGTTAGAGGGCAGGAGAAAGAGAACTGCTTCTGATAATTAGTGGGACCTTAGGTAAGTCAGTTTTAAACCTTGGTTCCCTTATCTGTAAAATGGGTTGTTTAATTAAATGTCATCTACGGTTCAGTGGTCCTTTCCATCATAAAACTTCTAATGCTGTGATTTTAAAATCCATTTGAAGATGAAACTTTGAAGCGCTATAGAAGTATCCATCTTTGATGCTAACGGTGTTACAGGCCTTTATACAAGTGCTAAGATTCTATAGACCTATTATAAAATTCAGATTTGCCTTCCCTCAATTATTTTGAGTTTCATTTTAGACACTGAGAACAAAGGGGAGCATATAACTTAACCAGAGAACCCCTTTGTTGCCTAATATACAACATCTGTGAATAACTTAGGAATATAGTAACTTAAAAAAGACTACCGGGCTTCCCTGGTGGTGCAGTGGTTGAGAGTCTGCCTGCTGATGCAGGGGACACGGGTTCCAGCCCTGGTCTGGGAAGATCCCACATGCCGCGGAGCAACTGGGCCCGTGAGCCACAACTACTGAGCCTGCGCGTCTGGAGCCTGTGCTCCGCAACAAGAGAGGCCGCGTTAGTGAGAGGCCCGCGCACCGCGATGAAGAGTGGCCCCCGCTCGCCGCAACTGGAGAAAGCCCTCGCACAGAAACGAAGACCCAACACAGCCAAAAAAATAAATAAATAAATAAATAATTAATTAAAAATGAATATCTGCTTTAAAAAAAATTGTCTTTAAAAAAAAAAAAAAAAAGACTACCTAAGGACTTGTATCTATCTGTTCATTAATACTTTATTTAAAATAATTTGGAAATACCTGTCATTAATAGTATACTGTGTAGTATTATGCTGTATTATTAGCACTGCTTATTTCAGGATAGCTAGACCTATCATCAGTTTTGTGGCTATAAAATTTTGCTATTAAATTTTCTAATTATGTAAAAGTGATTTTAAATCATTTTGGTATAGAGCACTTTTATTATTTACTTTTAGGGAAATAATGGAAAACGGATTGGTAGGTGGATAGCAAACTAAATCAACTGAAATGCAGGGGCTAACAAAAAAACCACACACACACACACACCCCCACACACAAACAACTACTATATGGCTTAAATTGAAGCATGTGTATAGATAGATATAACTTGTACAGGACAGGAGGTTTTGTGGGTAGAAGGACAAATGACAGGGGAAATATGTAATAATTTATATATTATAATAATCAACCAAAACATGCCTTCAGCATATCTAGCATTTTGGGTCTCCTAATTTTGCTAAAAGCTGAAGAACCTAAAACAAGGGGGAAAGCACCCATGTGGTACTGTTCTGAATTCGAGGATTTCGGGGCCACTGGGCCTCTGGAAGGTCTTCCCTCCTTGCTAACCCCTTTTTAAAAATGTCTTCAGGCCTGATATGATAAAAATCAGTTATTACAATGTATTTTTTTTCCTCCACAGTATGACCTTAGCAATATATTACCACATAAAGAACAGGTGAGCTCTTTTAAAACCTATCTTGTTATTCCAGCTAATTAATTTACAAGGTATCAAGTTTAGTGTTAGGTAATAACTATAGATGTTACTGGCATAAGCTTTTATTATTCGAGTGCTTTTATTACAATATAGAAGTGAATCATTTATTTTTATCTTAGGACCCTTAATTCTTAGGTTACTGAGCATCCCAAAGAGTATTTGTTTATATGGGTTATATTGATAATTTACTGTATTAGAAATTGAAATTGAGAATTTAAAAACTTAAATCCATTGTATGTTAAAACAGGGTTTGCCTTAGCACTATTGAAATTTTGAGCTAGATAATGCTTTGTTGTGGGGTGTCGTCCTGTGTGTTATAGGATATATAGCAGCACCCTTGGCCTCTACTCACTAGATGCCAGTAGCACCTTCTTCCCTCCACATTACGACAACCAAAACTGTCTCCAGCCATGGCCAGAAGTCCCCTGGGGGACGAAATCACCCCTGATTAGGAACCCCAGTGTTTAACATAAGTCATTTTTTTTTAATGAATAATAACTATTTTCCACAACAAAAAATATTGAGAGAAAAGTATCTCCTTAATAGAAGGCAGCTGATTCTCATATCTATTCTGTCTTCAGTCATTTGTTTTGAAGAAACAATATGAAGAAGATCCAGCTGCTTGCAGATATATAGTTGGAAAAAGATGTATTTTTAAAGCCTTCAGATAATTTGGTATATTCTTTGATACTGTACCAAAAGTCTGCATGTGCTAGTTTCTTAAATTAGTTAAAATGGAATTCTAAATCATATCAATGAACTTGTAATAAATACTATGTTAAATTAATACCCATTGATCTGTCATGCATACTGAGTAGATCTTTTTACCTGTACCTGACTTTATAATATTATACGTTGGTCATTTGGAAAGTATTGGTTCACATTTCTTTAGACAGTGTCAAAAACTCACTTTTGTTATTAGTATCACCACCAGTCTTACCAGAAAAGTCTTTTAAGTGTTGAGAAGTTGTCAAGTTCACAATAGAAGGTAGAAGTTTTCCAAAAATCCTGGTATTTTTAGCTTGATGGCTTGAATTTTATCATTGGCAACAAATAACTTTAGAGTTATTTTCCTTGAAGTGACAGGCTCACTTTGTTCATTTTTGAAAGAATGACTGTGTCAGTTGTACATTCAGATAACGATGGTGTTCGATGAAAAAAGTGTTTCAAATAAAGATGGTGTTCTATGAAAAAAATGACTTACCGCCAAGTCACAAGTGCTTTTCCTTAACACAGCCATATTTCAGTATGTAAAAGTGCTTAATGCATACTTTCCACTTATTCAGAATATTAAAAAGAAGGACCAAGGTTTAAGAACACTATTAATTTTTACTCTTTTATCAAGGATGTTCTTAAAGCAGATTTTTAACTGCAAGTGGCAGTGAATAATTGAATGACTTCTAATTCAGTTTGGTACCACTGCCTTGATTCATGCTCAGAAACCAGCAGTTTTACCCACTTTTGCTTTTATACATCCATAGCAAATGTCACACAATGTGAAGGGCAGGTAGTGTCTTAGTATTCTTATAAAAGCAGTTTTGACCTCTTGGGCCTCCTGAAGGAGGGGATAGGGGAGAATCCCAGAGGCCTGCAGACCACATTTAGAGAACCACTGTTCAAATGAGCGCAGTGTATTAGTGTGGTGAAATTTTAAATTAAAAAGCCTGGTTTCTTTTAAAATAAAAAGACAATTACATTTTTAACTCAAACTATTTAAAAGAGACAAGAAGAAATGCACAATAAGAATATACAGAACTAAAGAGAAAAAAACGGGAAAAAACCATGAATCTCATATTCACATTCATTGAAGTTAGAAGAATTTATTGCCCACCACCACTGCTTTATAAAATGTTCTTGCATATTCCAGTGTGAGGTTAGAGGAGTGAAAATATATTGGTTTACTAGCATTGCCTGTTAGGGAGGGTCAGTGCTTATAGAGGCAACTCTGGCTGGTTGTTGTAGAAAAGATTTCACAGAACTTGATGTGCTGAGTAAAAACAGGTCAGGAAACCTTTCGAAGGGTGGAATCCAGGAGAAGAATTGATAAAACTGTTTGCTTTGTTGAAGGTTAAGCTTCCTCTACCCCTCTCTCTACTCCTAGCAGATATTTTACTAAGATAGTAACTCCTGAATTAATTTTTTAAATACACATTCTTATTTTATAGAGCTGCAGATAGATCCTTGGATATTTTTGATGAGAGATTACATCCACTCACAGTAAGTGTCAGTTTTATTGAAGTATTTTTCTCTTATACAGTTGTGTTTATTTCACGCTGATTTGCTTTGAAATTAATTACTAGAAGAAAATTACTTCCTCCAGCTCGAAGTCAAATTCATCTTCCTTTAAGTCTTCTTCCCCACGCCATGTTGTGTCTAGTCATTTTCCCGAAGGCGTGTTGGATAAGGGGTTGATGGATATGAACCGAGTTGCACTTTGTATGAATAGTGAGAAGGTAAGTAAACATACCCAAGTAACAGAAAATGTATCTTTTTAAAGGATGATTTTCCCTAGCATCAAACAATATAAATATTTGTAAATAAACCTAATATGATAAGGCCTGTAAGAAGAAAATTAGAAAACTGTTTAAATTTTAAACGAATTAAAATGACAAAGTTTTAAAATTCACTTCTTCGGGTGCTCTGTAGCCACACGTGGCTGGCGACTGCTGTACAGGACAGCGCATTCTTAGAGCCCTATGGTTACAGGACACTGGGAATGTGTTTTCAAAGTTGATGACAGAAAAGTATGACATATGGTGATCAGCAAGACTTCTGAGCCTAAAAATATTGGGTTGGCCAAAAAGTTTGTTTGGTTAGTGAATATATTGTTCAATAAAATGCTTGGTGAAAATGAAAACTGTGTCTTTTATTTTTCCTTAAAACCAAATGAACTTTTTGGCCAACCCAATAGTTTACATTTGGTTAGAATTCTGTGGGGAGGAACGTGGAAATACATAAATTTTCTGCGGTTGTGCCTGTATTTTTCTTTAATGAATGGTGGTGAGTACTGGATCACTGTGGTATTTTAGGATCCCATTGTTTATATTTAAAAGATTACAAGACATGTCACCCAATCAAAATTATTTTAAGGGGCACGTGGGCCCAAGTGTGAAGACTGCTATCTTAAGGGTACTTTTAAGTATTTTTCTTCCATGGATACTTAAATTGCATTTTTTCTCCTTTCAGCGAGAAAAGATTCCAGAGGAATACTTCGAGCATGATCCTGAACACGAATTCATTTACAGATTTGTTTATACTCTTTTTAGTGCCGCACTGCTAACTGCTGAATGTGCAGTAGTAACTTTGGTAAGATATTTTTTCTTTCATAAAGCATCTGTAGAAATTTCTGTCTTGTACACATGGTATGGTCCTGTTTTTCCCAAATGAAAGTAGGTTCCTGAAATGATCATTAGAACTTTATTAAGAGAAAGCTATCAAAAGAAAGTAAAGTATACACATTTGAGCTTTAATAATCATTATGATTTAAAATGTTGCCATTGCTTTTCTCATCACAAAACAATTGCTATTAAAGGCAGCAGGAGAGATTTCTGGTTTCTCCTTCCACACCTGAGGGGACACATGCACGCACAGTGCACACACAGACGACGCATGTTGTGGTGGTAGGGCGGGGCAATAACTGAACGCTCTGGTCCACAGGCAGAAACAGGTTCCGGGTAGTTTGAAGCTGAGTCCCAGACTGTACTGCCTAGGCAGTTCTAATGTGTGTCCTGATTGAGAACTACTGCCCTCAGTTCTCTGTTCCTTGGGTAATGGATAATGGTGTTAACCATCCCTGCTGTCCTCTTATTGCCTGCATGTGAAGTTGCCCAGGACTAGGGTGCCAGTAGGACTTCAGAAGGCTTTACTCTAGTTAGCCTGCTAAGCTACAGCTGTGTAAGGACCTTTTTGTCATCCATTCCTAATTCCTATGGTAAGATTTTATCATTTGAATAATAAATCATATTCAAGTGAGAGATAGTTGGGATTGTTTTACTCCTCCCTATAGCAAACCTGTAGGGGGGAAAGTCAGCTGCGTGGTCTGCAGGGAAGGGATACTTAGGCCACTCACTGCCTGCTCCTATCAAGGCAGAATTTAGGACAGGAGGCTTGTCCTTTTGAAAAGAGACCCCTCAGTGGGTACTGGATCAGACACAGGCCTTTTCTTGGAGCTACAGGCCACTTGGAGTGCTTAGCACATGCTTGAGAGAGGCAGGAATGGTGCTTGCATATGGAGAGCTAGGAAATGCAGGAAGGAGAGTATTTGGGTTGGAAGAGGGGCATTTCTTTGTAGACAAGTTAAGCTTGATGTACCTGCGAGACAGCAGAATGGCAGTGTCTAGTAATCATTTGAATATATGGGATTGGAGCATGAATCTGAGCTAGAGGGAGGGAATTAAGTGTAGCTGTTCAAATGCAGAGAAAGTATGTAAAATAAAAAGTGGGTAGAAGATAGATCTGTAGGGACTGTCAGCACTTAAGGGACAGATCCCCAGAGGAGTGGCTACAGTGGTAGGAAACCCAGCAGAGAACCCTAAGAGGCACCAGGAGAGGTTCAAGAAGGAGAGTATGGTCCAAACGCTAAATGCTACCAAGAAGTTGCTCATGTCATAAATACCATGTCACTGAATACCTACTCTGTGTCACTTTTCTACATGTGGGGGGTGGAGGAGAGAACAAGTTGGATAAATAAAGTTCTTGCCTTTATGGAGCAAGTGTGGAAGACGTAAAATTTTTTTTTTTTTTTTTTTAATCGGAGTACAGTTGATTTACAGTGTTGTGTTAGTTTCAGGTGTATAGCAAAGTATAAGTGTTTTTTTTAATGAGTGTGTTTTAAAAGATGACTATTTCAAGTAGTGGTAAAAACCATGAAGAGAAAGCAAGGTAAAGGGATAAAGTGATTAGAGGGGCTTACTAGAAAGCTCAGGAAGAGCCTCTTTAAAGAGGTAATGTTTGAACCCAGGACCTGGCTGAACTGAGGAAGATCAGGTACGCTGGCATTACGGGCAGAGGGGACACGTGCAAGGCTCTGAGACAGGAACTTGTTCTGTGTGTTCAAGGAAAAGCAAGGTGGCCATTGTGATCCGAGCGGGGAATGAGGGAAAGAGCATAGGTGATGAGGTCACGGAAGGACAAGGCCGTACCGCACAGGGCCTCGTAACTTGCAGGCCACGGGAAGAAGGTATTTGTTTGATGGGAAACCTCTGGCAGATCTGGAGCAGGCGCATAAAGTACTCTTAATTTAAGAGGCTCTCCTGGCTGCTTTGGGGAGAACAGACTGTAGTCTGTTGGGAGGCAGAGAAGTTAGGCAGTGGCAGCGATACAAGTCAGAAGTGACAGACAGAAAAGCGGTCAGGGTACCAGTGAAGGTAGAGATAACAAGAAGTTCTAACAGATTGGAGCAGGATACACTCAAGTGCAGGTTTTTGGTCTCAGCGACTGGGCGTGTGGCAGTACTCTTTCATTTATGAGGGAAGGCCTGGGGAGTGGAGCTCTGGGACGAAGAGCTCTGGGTTGTTTGTGTGAAGGCACCGGTGACCACGGCAAGAGTAGTCTCTGTAGAGTGGTAGCAGCAGGAGGCTGACTGAAGTGGGTTAAGGAGAGGATGGGAGATGAGGAGCTGGCCTCAGCCCTGAGGACGCCGTCTAGGGGCAGTGGGGGACAGGCTGGGGACATGGAAGCATTCCCACTGGAGGAAGCCTCTGACAGAGAGGGAGAAGTTGTTCAAAAAGAGACTAACTGTGGGCACAGTACTCTGCAGAAGTGAGGTGGGATCAACTTCATTCATAGGAGGGTTAGCTTCAGTGAAAAGAAAGAAATCTCGCTTCCTCCGAGACAGGAGGGCAAGTGGGATAAATGAATATCGGCACGTGTACCAAGTTTGCCAGTACAAAGGTGAGAGGAAGTTGAGAGATTGCCAGTGTCGTTTCAGTGCCTCTGATTAGTCCCATAAAGTAGAGAGTTGAACCTTGCGGGGAGAGTCGTTCTTAGGGTACTAGAGAGTGCTGAGTTCTTTGGGGAATGGGAGCCGAATTTCACGAAGAACATACAATCTCAATACCCGTGTTTGAAAACACAGTAGAGTTTGGAGGGCATGGGCGAATCTGAGCTGTCAATCTGATAACCCTTCAGAGAGTAAACAGACTCTTTAAAACTGGACATTTTTCTTTTTGTCAAATGGCATATACACTCTTCTACAGAGGTAACAACAAATCACAGCTTACCTCTCTAATCTTTGCTCAGCTGTTAACTCCACCCAGTTCTTTGTAGGGTAGACATTTGATACATGTAAAAGAAACCATGAAATCATCTCACAAACCGGCAGGTTTAGAGGAGCCCCAGGGATACAGACACAGGCAGGTCTTCCCACCTTAAAACCAAAAGAATTGACTAAGCTGCAGATTATGTAAGACAGAAATGAATAATGAAATGATAATGGAGATGTGAAAAATGGGGGATATGAAAAGGACTACCCTTTGTATGCATGTGTGTTCCTTAAAAAGGCACTAAAATATGGGAATACTTGACAGCTAGCTGTCAAGCCCCTTTGGACTGCCTGTCCTGCTGTGCCACGCAGCAGCCACTGGGAGGCTCTCTTGACCACCAGTTTTTATCTTCAAGTTCATGCCACAGAAGGACTGGTGACACTGAAGAGAAGGTAAAGATGTGCTCAGGCTTACCAGAATTTTACACACTCAAGCGTTATGTAAAATCGCCATGCAACCACCACCAGTCTTGTAGTTAACATTGCACGTGATAGGCACTCAAGCATTTACTGAACAGTTGAAGTCGACACTGGGCTGTATGTGCTGCCCTTGACAAGTGGGAAGGTAATAAATAATACAATGCGTGTCTTTAGAATGCCCTTTGCTGAGATGTCCTTTCATTCCTGTGACCAAAATTGGGTTGGAAATTCACACGGGCAGAGTAGAAATATCAGACTAACAGAAATATCTGACTTACAACTGTGACCTGGCCTCTGGCCTTGGCTTGGCTGAGCAAAGTCTTTGTAGAACCTAGGAATAAAAGGGGTGTCAAAAAGAGATGAAATCTGTCATTCCTAACAATTCTTATCACAGCACTTAAACTGAACTAAAATCAAAGATCAGTGCTCTACTTTTGCAGGTTTACTTAGAAAGGCTTTTAACTTATGCTGAGATCGACATTTGCCCCACTAACTGGAAAAGAATTGTTTTGGGAGCCATTCTTCTTGCCTCCAGGCTTTGGGACGATGATGCTGTACGGGATGTGGAGTACAGCCAGATCCTCAAGGACGTTACAGTTGAGGACATGTGAGTTTGTAAGGTTACCGTGAACTTTCTAACCATTTTCCAATACCTCATTTGCTCTCATAAAGTTTACATTTTTAAGAAATGTTACATTTTAAGAAAGGTTACCTTGTGCAGAGAGCTGAAATAAACATAAAATTACAGACTTCTTTCTATCTAGCTGTAGTATAACAATTTGTATTTCCCCTCATTAATTGGTAGGTCTTGATGTGTTATTGTTGTAATAATATTCTGCTTGATAAATTGAAATTATTTTTCTGGTGGTTTTTGCCAAACATTTTACAAGCTCACTACCAGAACAACATGGTACAGTAAGTAACTTCACAGCTTTCTTAAAGCTGTCTACCAGGTCCAGTCCATTTTTAAGGGGCACATGCCTGGTCTTTGCAGCAAGTGGCCACTGTTAAGGTCTTAGGGCCTCTAGACTACTGACAGGTTATAATTTCAACCTGAGTCACACATTGTGTATTTGCTTTTGCTGGTCTTTTTCTCCTTTTGATCTGAGGTTCTGTTGTTACAGAAACTATGATGTACAGGTAGCCACATATAAAGGTTTCAGATCCCTGTGTTCCTGTCTCCTCCCCTAAAGTCTGCTGAGTTAGGAAACACCTACCTCTCAGGTAGTCCGGGAAGCATCCCTGGGGCCTCACCCAGGGCACTCAGCAAACACAGCGGCACTTTGTGGGGCCTTGAGTTAACTAGGCAGGTTCTCCTCACAGATGGCATGCTCACATGGGCATGAAACGCCAGGCTTCCAATCTGGCTCTGGTGAAGGGCCCCAAGGGTGGGAAGCAGGATGAGCCAGAGAGATAATTCCAGCAGACTCTCGAAGTGCCCGCTTGACAGTGAACCTGTCTTTGTGGGTGGCATTCAGGAAAATGGGAAAGAACACCTCTTGATTATATTGGACAGCAGAGGCCGATCAAGATGGCAGGCAGGGGCAAGAGTTTGTTTTTGTTACCTTTGCCCCTTACTCTGGATAATTCACAATTACCAAAGTGCATATTTACAGCTGAAGCGAGGAAAGTTGTGACTAAGAGAAGGGACCAGTGACTGTCAGTAGCTGTCAAAGTGGCTTTTGGTGAAAATGCCCACTTTGGTGATCATGTAAACCAGGTGGTCATGGTGATATTGCTGGTAGCAATCTTAGCAAACAGTGTAACAGCAGATAATGAATTTGAAATGAAGAGAAGTACTTTTGGAAGTTGCAGAAACTAAAGTGACGTTGACCAACACTATCATCAGTCTTTAAACTGGTCCCTTGAAGGAAGGAAAATTTGTAATCGTGAACACCATCCCTGCCATGATGGCAGCTGAAATTTTCTCAGAATCTGCAACTGAGCTGACTGGGGCTCTGGTTCCAGGTACAACATCCGAGAACATGCAGGGAAACGTGTGGGTGTTCATAGACATTGAGCCCAGGAGCATTGGCGGCACTGTCCAGCTATGAAGAAACTAATTCTAAACAACGCTTTTCTGTGTAGAACGGAGAATCACCAGGAGTTATGTTTATAATAGGCTGCTTTTGTTTATGATCTTTGGGAGTTGGAAAGCATTACAACAAAGTGTCTAATACACATGTGTTTCATCCCTCTGCTGTTGACTACTATTTGTAATGGTCTCATTTTGAGTCTGAATTGAAAAATTGCTGTCTATCAGCTTTTCCTTAAAACTTTCTAACATCTCTGTGTCTTGTTAAATATATATTTCCCTTCAAAAGAGTAAGTTAAACTGAGCAGCTGCCGTTCAGACAGTTTGCTGCGCCTGTAAGTGGTAGGCTCTTCAGCCACCTAGCCATTTAAAAACAGCAAAAAACACAGAAGATGCATATTCTGTAGGCATAATGCTTTTCTTCAGTGATTAAAGCTCTATTAATAGACATGTTAATCCTATGAAGTACTGTATTTCCACACAATTAAAATGTATTAGTGGAGAAAATATAAAAGGGATCGTGAAGTGCATTTATTCCTGTAGTAAATTAAGTCCTGATTAGCTGATTATCAAAACATTATCTGATTTACATTTCTATCGACTTCTGGCCGTATGAACAGGAAATGAATTTTGGAAGTAGGTTCAGTTAGGTTTAAAGTTCAACAAATGAGAAACCTCATTTCTGCTCATACTCTGCTCTCCATACAGGAGAACATGGAGCATTTGTTGATTTATCCAATGGATAAAATATTAACACTTTAAAACCAAGAAACCAAATGTATTGTAAAATAAGCCACTTGCATGTTTGTTTGGGTATTTATCATTTTTATATAATCAACTCTCTAAAGTGATTGCTGTGAAAAGTGGTAAGATTTACTCTAATTTTATATTTATTTACTTAAACATTTGGCAAGCAAATGGCTGGATATGGTCATATAGCAGAAGCCTGCTCCCAGCACTCTACTTTCCCACTTCATTGAATTCGCCCTCTGTGGGCGTGTGCAGTCTGTCCTGGCAAGGGGCGGTAGGTCTGAACATTCTGGGCTGCTCTCCTAACACCGGGGGAAACAACTGCTCTATCAGAGGTCGTGTCGTAAAGTGGGTTTAGTCTAGCTGAGACATAATCTTACTGCCTTCCTAAGCTTCAAAAGTGCATCCTGTCCTGTCATGGTGACGACAACTCACCCTAGTAAGGTTTTAAGGTGAACAGAAACTTGCATTATGCCCTTTGACACAGCCCCATGCACGGGGTGGGGGTGGGGGGATTCCCTTTCCCATCGAATGTAGCTTATTTATTTATTTACTTGAGATGAATCCTTGTTGCCTCAAGAGTTTTCCCCCCTCAGAGATAACAGCAGTGGCTCTCGATGGATCCCTTGGTTGCCGTGGTGATGTGCCCACGCCTTGTGTTGGCTCGTCTCCACCTCAGTGAGCCCCTTCCTGTCCTCAGCCCGGTGCAAATGTCTGCAAGCTCTTCAGAGCTAATAAACAGCATCCATCATTCCTTTCATCTGATCACGATAGCGGGGCCTCGTGAGTGAGTGTGGAGCATGACTCGTACAGCTGCACTAATGGAACTCTGAAGACTGAGCCCCTGAGTCAGCAGCATGAGTGCATAAGAGGGCCATATCCTCTTCCCCCGTGTCCCAGACTCAAAGTGCTGGGACGCAGAAAGGACCACAAATAGCTGTACCTTGTTTGAACATTAGGGTATTAATCCAGCTGGGTAGCCATTATTTGTTTCAAAACAGTATTTAGAGCCATCCTAGTAGCTCAGAATGGTATTTTTGAAGATAGCCCAGTTGACTAAAATTGTCCTGTGTTGGTTTTGTCTTCTCCTCCTCCCCCAGGAATGAGATGGAAAGGCACGTCCTGGAGCTACTTCACTTTAATATTAATGTTCCTTTCAGTGTGTATGCCAAATACTACTTTGACCTTCGCTCCTTAGCACATGACAACAACCTGAATGTTCTATTCACTCCTCTTACCAAACAAAGAGCACGGAACTACGAGGTAAGGCTGTGAAATCACTAACTGGGGTTTTCTGTCAGCCACCGAAGCCACATCTGTAGCTAAATTATATTAAGCAGTGATTAGGAAAATGGAAAGCTGTTAACAGTTTGAAGAGCTTATTGACCCGTTGGCATCATATTTCCTGTGTCTTTTATGGTTTATACAGGGATCCCACATTATAAAAAAAAAAATTGTCTCTTCTGTAACCATAATTCAGAATACTTTAAATCATATTTAATCTGTTCTTAATGGTTTTCCATTTGAACCTCTACACTTACATATAACCGTACATGAATAATTTCTTAAAATTGTATCCCTAATCATATGTACCTACATAATCTACTTACCACTCTTAACTGTCTTTTTTTTTTTTTAATAATTGATGTTTTGGACTATTTCTACTGTCTTGATATTTTGAATAAATAAATAAATGTATTTATTTATTTATGGCTGCATTGGGTCTTCGCTGCTGCACGCGAGCTTTCTCTAGCTGCGGCGGGCGGGGGCTGCTCTTCATTGCGGTGCGCAGGCTTCTCATTGCAGTGGCTGCCCTTGTTGCAGAGCACGGGCTCTAGAGCGCAGGGTCAGTAGTTGTGGCGCACAGGCTTAGTTGCTCCTCGGCATGTGGGATCTTCCCGGACCAGGGCTCAAACCCGTGTCCCCTGCATTGGCAGGCGGATTCTTAACCACTGCGCCACCAGGGAATTCCCTCTTAACTGTTTTTTACTCAGCTTGCAGTTCGTGTGTGTGTGTGTGTGTGTGTGTGTGTGTGTGTGTGTGTGTGTATGTGTATCACAGTTCAGTCCCATGAGTTTATTAGACAAAGCATCCGTGGCTAACCTGAGAGACCTATACTTGGAAGGTATAATGTGGATTCAGATACTGGCTGTAGAAAGTACATGAGTTTTTAATATAAATGGTAACGTACATGGAACAAAGTAATACTTATGGCTTATGATTTTTGGTGGGTATACAGCAAAATTCACAACTGAAATGAACACATTTAAAATGGATACTTTCTGTGGTACCTTGGTGGTACTTTAGAATAAGATGTTTTTCTACCATAATTTATGTGCAAGTGAAATAGCACCTTTCAGCGCTTGTCATTAGACCTCTCCTACCTTCAGCACATACCTACCTGATTAAAATTTTCTTAGAGTATGTAATAACTAATGAAAACTGAATAGAAGTTGAATAGCTGAGTAAACACTGATTTTGCCCAAGTGTATGTCCATTACGTTTAAGGATCACGTGTGTAGGTAACAGATGATATTGCTATTAGGAGCCTATCATTAGGAACCCAATTTTTAAGTAACTCTAAGTTATTAGGGCAAGTTACCCCTTGCCCCAGCAATCTAATCATAGCCCTTAAAGGTTATTACCTTAGGGAATTGTCAGTTAGTGTAGATATCAGCTATCCAAAGTAGCAGTAACTATGAACTATCTAAACGAATGTAGATGTGTGGCTTATCGATGATGCTTTTTTTGTTTTTTTAAGGTCCGAACATTTTTTTTTCCCCCTAATTATACCTATGTTCTACCTGATTGACTTTCCTAGGCCATTTCCAGATTGTGTGACGACGAATACAAAGACGTGTGTAGAGCTGCTATGAGAAAGTCTTTCAGCGCTGATCATTTCATTGGTATTCGGCGCTCCAATGCCATCCTCTCTTAAGGGAGAAGTGAGGGGTTGTAACATCATAAACCCCTCGAAACAAGGACTGGAGAAATAGCACCTCTCCTGCTCAGAAACCAGCAAAGTTAGTATTTTCACCTTAAAGAAAGACATTGAATTCAAGAGACTCATGGACAAGCGAAGATTATGCTCATAGGAAAGAACGGGACCTCGTCAATGTAACACGCTCTTCTGTCCTTTTTATTGTAAACAGAGTTACAAAAACCACTCCAAAGCTAAAAGCTCCCAATCCATGCACAGATATCTGCTCCCAATCGACACACAGATATCTGATAGCTGAGAACTATGTGAGGTTTTTTAATTAATAGCTTAAATTTTTAGACTTTAAAGACTTTAGACTTTAACTATATAAAGACTTTTAACTATTTAAAGACTTTAGACTTTAACTATATAAAGACTTTTAACTATTTAAAGACTTTAGACTTTAACTATATAACTTCTATGTTTTTCTTGCCTCACTGTCCCATACTGCTGCATATTCCTTTAGAATCAGTGCAGTATTACCATCAAAAAATGGGACTCCAAAAAAAAACAAAAAAAAAAACAAAAAAAAGAAAAAAACAAAAAAAAACAAAAAAAGAAAAAAACAAAAAAAAACAAAAAAAAGAAAAAACAAAAAAACAAAAAAAGAAAAAAACAAAAAAAAACAAAAGAAACAAAAAAACAAAAAAAAGAAAAAAACAAAAAAAGAAAAAACAAAAAAACAAAAAAAGAAAACAAAAAAAAAACAAAAAGAAAAAAACAAAAAAAACGAACAAAAGAAAAAAACAAAAAAACGAACAAAAGAAAAAAACAAAGAAAAACGAAAACAAACAAACAAACAAAAACAAAAAAAACAAAAAGAAAAAACAAAAAAAACAAAAAAAAACAAAAAGAAAAAAACAAAAAAAACGAACAAAAGAAAAAAACAAAAAAACGAACAAAAGAAAAAAACAAAGAAAAACGAAAACAAACAAAAAAACAAAAAAAAACAAAAAAAAGAAAAAACAAAAAAAAGAAAAAACAAAAAAAACAAAAAGAAAAAAACAAAAAAACGAACAAAAGAAAAAAACAAAGAAAAACGAAAACAAACAAAAAAAAAACAAAAACAAAAAAAGAAAAAACAAAAAAAAGAAAAAAACAAAAAAAACAAAAGAAAAAACAAAAAAAACAAAAAAAAGAAAAAAACAAAACAAAAAAAAGAAAAAAACAAAAAAGAAAGAAAAAAACAAACAAAAACAAACAAACAAACAAACAAACAAAAAAAACACACACAAAAAAAACATGGGACTCCTAACAACTCATAAAGCCAAACTTCGGAACAGACTGTTGTAGCATCGTTAGGTTTTGCAGGGTTCTTCCTCCCTACTATATCATTGAAGCTGCTAGTCATTATTGGCAATCAATTTAAACCAAAAAGCTGCTGAATAACACATGTCATCCAAATTCTTTGCAGGCAGTACTTATTAGCATATTAGCATGCTTGCGATCATAAACAGAGAAAGTAGGTTATTTCCTTCTATTGGGTCCATGCTGCATTTCTTGTTAACTATAATGGTGCTTCTGATTTTGTGATGATTTTCCTCTTTGTTCTATACTTGTATTAAAGGATATTTTCATAATTCCAGCCAACATGGTGGTCCAGTAATTAACAAGCCGGTGATGAAATAGAAGGTGTCCCAAAAGTCTTACAACAATTTTAAGCTTTAATATAGTGTGCTTGGATACTCCAGAACACTGTCGCAGAAGTATAAATGCTAGACTGGCAAAACATCACTTGAAACTTTAATCGAATTTCTTCTAAACTCATTTACTTTTGTACATTTTAAACATTAAGCTTTTATTTTTTAATTTTTTATTTTTTTAAATTAATGAATTTATTTAATGGCGTGTTGGGTCGTTTCTGTGTGAGGGCTTTCTCTAGTTGTGGCAAGCGGGGGCCACTCTTCATCGCGGTGCGCGGGCCTCTCACTGTCGCAGGCTCTCTTGTTGGGGACACAGGTTCGAGCCCTGGCTTGGGAAGGCCCGTGAGCCACAATTACTGAGCCTGCGCGTCTGGAGCCTGTGCTCCGCAACAAGAGAGGCCGCGATAATGAGAGGCCCGCGCACCGCGATGAAGAGTGGCCCCCACTTGCCACAACTAGAGAAAGCCCTCGCACAGAAACGAAGACCCAACACAGCCATAAATAAATAAATACATAAATTGTAAAAAATAAAAAATAAAACAATAAACGCTTAACGTTTAAAATTTACAAAACTAAATGAGTTTAGAAGAAATTCGATTAAACTTTCAAATGATGTTTTGTAAGTTTGTGGCATTTATACTTCTACAAGTATCAAAGCTTAAAATTGCACTAAGACTTGAGGGGATACCTCCCCTCCTCTTTTTAAAATAGTCCTTTGCAAGGCTGGGCTGCTTACCTGCTTGATCACCTAAGTTTCTTTTTTCTAGATTTGGTAAAGGAATTATGAACAACAGTGTTAATTCACATGTAATAAACTGAAAGGAACTGGACCCTAATAGTAGGGACAGGAGAGTAAGTGATACGAAACAGCTTTTCTATCCTGTGTGTTAACCTGGCTGTAGGTGTCTCACTTCAATTTCTATTTAAGAGGAAACATATAAACCTTAGGAACCCTTACCTCAGGCTTTAAAAGGCGGGAGGTCCAGTAATCAGTCTTTTTGGAGATTGGTAACGATGTCACCTAAACTTGAAATATTAAAAAAAAAAAAAAAAGTGTTCTCAACTATGTGAAATCTTTCTCCTCCTACCTTCTCAGATGTAATCCTAGGAATTTTGCCTGTAAACAAAGCATTTCTGGGCCAGAAGTACTTTCTCTCTTTATAGCAAGGCTTCACATTCTACTGAGTGCTGCAGGTTCCATCATTTTTAAGGGACAGAGACATAAATGATAAATTATGGTATATAAAATACTACAATCTACCACCTCAAAAAATATTGTTTATGGAGTTTGGAGCTTGGAAATTCAAGTACTGATTGCAGTTTTATTTTGCAAAGAATGCTACAACTTACGTGGTTTTTCTTCCTCATGTTTATATTAAAAGAAAAGCTAATAAACTCTATTTTAATTCAAATATATGGCTACTGTGTTTGTAACACTTCTCACTATTCACATAACATTACAACTCTGCCTAACTCAAATGTTTTCAGTCAGCTCTGATAGTCGGGCCTTAAAGCATTTTCAAACTAACCATTCATAAGTTGTTTTGACCCCTGCCTTTAGTTAAGATGTAGACATTTATTTCTTCAGCTTACGCTCTTTTCAACCTGAAGATAATCTAGTACACTTAAAATCACTGGCTACAGTGCTCAGTGGCATAATGCATTAGATGGCATTTTTGAATTGTTTGTTATGGTGCCAAGATGGAAATGCACATTGAAAGATAAAAGTAGGTAAATACACAGAGAAAGGAATTACAGGAATACTGTAGAATCAGAACTTGTTTGAGGGTTTCAAGCAATTGAACAGGGAAGAAAATGGAAGAACAGGAAGCAGTAGAATTGTGGTTGCTGTTAGGAGGGTGACTTTTACACAAGCCACGTCATTTGACGTTAACCTGCTACTTCACTTAACATTCAGGTGGAAATACACCAGATCGCTGAAGTTTCTTTTAGACCCTAGCCACCGCACTTGAGCAATATTCCATCAGTCCTGATAGTATTGCCGTAGTATTTCATCCACCTTAGTTACCTTCCTAAGGTCACATCTTTAACTTTGTTCTTGTGAAGTTGCTGATGAGGAGAAATGATCTGATTTAGTACAGAAGGGGAAAAAAATCTATCACAAGTCACTGTTTATATCAATAGTTTGCACCGCGTAGTAATATGCCAGTTACTAAGCAGAAATGCTGACCTATCTCGAGTGGTCGAAGGTTTAAATTTATTTATTTATTTATTTTTGCTGTGTCGGGTCTTCGTTTCTGTGCGAGGGCTTTCTCTAGTTGCGGCGAGCGGGGGCCACTCTTCATCACGGTGCGCGGGCCTCTCACTATCACGGCCTCTCTTATTGCGGAGCACAGGCTCCAGACGCGCAGGCTCAGTAGTTGTGGCTCACGGGCTTAGTTGCTCCGTGGCATGTGGGATCTTCCCAGACCAGGGCTCGAACCCGTGTCCCCCTGCATTAGCAGGCAGATTCTCAACCACTGCGCCACCAGGGAAGCCCGGTCGAAGGTTTTTAAAAAAAAAAAAAATTGGGGGTAGGAACATTGGGCATGACTGTAGCTTCAAGAACAAGTTGGTAGAATAAGGGGAATCGCTAAAAATTGCTTTTCCCCTTCAGCTTTAATTCTAGAGGCAATACAGCCATTTTAATAAATGGGAAATTGAGGCAACTTAAGGTAAAAATTTAAACATCACAAAGTAGGTTCTCCAACAAATATGGGGCATGGAAACTAGTTATTAATAGGGTGGCAACTATGGCATTTTTTTCCAGATTTTTATACCTAGGAAGGGTTTGTTCCCTAAAGTAGTAAGACTATAAAAGAATATCTGACTACCTGAACTCAAATTTTATTTTTTCGCTTTTAAAAAAAAATGATTTTTCTCTATTGGAATACTGACATCTGTGCAATTTTAACTCTGGTATACCGTGAACTGAACTTTATTCTTTACAAGGAAAAGACAAAAGTTTGAAATGTATGTTTGAACCAAATTAAATTGCCATTTTTGTATGTTAAATTCATGTGGTTGACCCTAAGACAACTTCTTAGGGCCCAGTGTTGCTGGTTAAGAGAAATGTTTTCCACCCTGTATCAGAGTCCATCATGACCCTATTCTTTCACATTTACTCCTAATGTACGCTGTATGCCCATTATTGAAATTCAACAGCACTAAATCCTAGTTTTACAACAGGTCAAATTTCATTTCTTAGTTTTCCCATTCTATAAAATATACCATTCCTTGATTTTTGAAAAATGCTGAAGCCAGTATTTACTGGAAAACAATTCACTCTGTATTCAGGTTATGCAATGTTTTTGGAAATGTTTACCTATAGCGTGTAGGTTAGCTAAAATTTTTCATCACCCAAGACTTCTCTCTAACCACATGTAAAATGACTACGACTGTTCCCTCACCCAGAAGCCGCATTCTTGAGTATAGAGCTATTTGGTAAAGCATTTGACAGCTGGTAGGGGCTCTCCCCAGGGGTAAGTGCTAATTTCTATGCAGAATCTGTAGATTACACCCAGCATCTATCAAGTTAAGGATTAGATCACCTAAAATCTGAACTGTTAGCCACTCACCAGCCTGGCCAGCCTGACACCGTGCCAGCAAGAATACAAAAGATCTAGGAGCCCTTCAGAGACACCTGGTCCCTTGTACACAGGTGCAATCTGTTTGGCTTCTGAGGCAATTTCCACTAGTCCATTTTAAATGGGTTTGGCAGATGAGATAACAGGTACTTCATGTGAAAGAAATGTTATGAATACAAGTTTATGGTTTAGGATCTCTAACATGCAGAAAGAACCAGGAAAGTGAAGTAGTATAGAAATTAAGAGAAATCCAGAGTCAAATGAAAAGAGGTTAATGTTCTTTAAAAAAAAAAAAGGAACAGGTTAGGTGATTACTTAACTGCTGTGAGGGCAGCTAAATAATTTGAATGTGATTAGAGAAAGTCAGTGACAGCCTCAGAACCTAAGGTCCTCAAGAATATGTCGATCTCTACTTCAAGACCTCAAATTACTCTGCTAGCTTTTTCTTACAACATCTATTCCTTCATCTTACCGTTCTCAATTCTACTGACCTTTACTTCTAGCTCCCCAGATGGTGGCCCTTGATCTCCTCACTGTGGGAACCGACTCTTCCAAACGCAGGGCATCAGTGTTTTGTCCACCTCCCACTGCCCTCTCTCAACAAGGTCATCTCAGCTTCACCCTTTGACTCTCTGCTCGTGTCCAATGTGGCAGTGCTTGATGTTGGTTACTACTGTGACCCATTTCTAAAACACTATCACCAGGTTCCAGGAAATACAGGATTTATATGGCTCACGGGCTAACTGGCCCCTTGTAATCCCCTTTAATCAACTACTTGAGCCCTCCTGTGTTCCCACAAAGTAGTTGTTCCCAATTTGCTGCACTCACTCCCCTGATCTGCCCACAACCCTAGATGTATCTCCTCAGGCTAGGCAGCAACCCCACCTTCCAAACTCCAAAACTCATTTCATCTGGCATTAGGAATAGATGCCTCACTTCTTAAGGTAACCCCTCTCATCTAAGGGAGAGGATTCCATCCCAACTCTTCAAATCAAATTTCTATATCCAACACCCCCACCACCAGGATGGTGGTGAGGATGGGGCAATTTGACCTTCCTCAGCCCTTGACATGTCCTAGTGTTTCTCAAGATGTGGTCTCCAGACCACCTGCCTCTCATGGGCTGAAAGTCCCTGTAAGAAATGAAGCTTCTCTAAATGCAATGTGGAATCCTAGAACAGATAAAGAACATCAGTGGAAAATCTGGTGAAATCCAAATGAAGTCTGGAGTTAACAGTAGTGCGTTAATGTTGACTTCTTAGTTTAACAAATGTGCTATGATAATATGTTACTATTAAGGCAAAATGGATATATCTTTGCAACTTTTCTGTAAACCTAAAATAATTCTAAAAGTTTACTAAAACAGAACCAAAAGACCTAATTCTTGGATCCCAAATTAATCTCAATTCCTGGAGCTGAAGCCTGGGAATCTACATTTCTAATAGGAACCCCAAATGATTCTTATGCAGACACAAATTTGAAAACTAGTCTTTCAATTCCCTTTCCATTCCATGCCTGAATGGCTGCTTCCTCCTTGTTTTACTTACCTTAACCTGATTGAATCTTTTAGATCCTCTCAACCCTAAACTATAAGTACTATCATTATCCCCCTTTCACAGATGAGAAAGTACTAAGATGCAGTACACAAATGAAGTACTAAGAGCTTAAGTAATTTGTTCAGGATCAACAGCCCATGAATGATGGAGCTGGGAGTTGAATCCCTAATCAGTCTAGCTCCCAAATCTATGCACAGAACCATTCTACTTCCTCTCATTCTGTTGCACGTAAGAGCTCTGTAACTAAATCACTAAAAGAAGCATTATTACCTATTTCTCCAACTTCCTAAGTCCAACAGTGCCCCCCTTTTCCACTGGGGGGAATGAACAATGAGAAAGCATTGGGAAGACGTGCCCACTAGAGACCTGTCCGGGTCAGGCACAGCGGCTCTTGCACCAGGATCCAGCTCAACTGCTGTATTTTCTGTTCTCCCAAATGCCCTAACATGTACCAATCTAATAATGCTCATAGTACTCACTTTGATGCTAAATTAACTATCTCAGGTTTACTAAGCATCGGTCCAGATTGTCAGGGAAGTGCCAACTCTAAATCAATTTACAGTTGGCCCTCCGTATCCACAGGTTCTGCATCAGTGGATTCAACCAACCATGGACTGAAAATATTTAGGGAAAAAAGTTTCAGAAAGTTACAGAAAGCAAAACTTGAATTTGCTGCACACCACCAACCATTTGCATTATATTTACAACTACTTACTTAGGATTTGTATTTGGTGTTATAAGTAATCTAGACATGACTTAAAGTATAAAGGAGGGTGCGGGGGAAGATGGGAGGATTGTGCGTAGGTTATATGTAAATACTGCACCGTTTTATATAAGGGACTTGAGCATCCATGGATTTTGGTATGGGGTGGCACGGGGGGGAGGGAGACTACTGGAACCAATTACCCACAAATACAGAGGGAGAACCATATAGCCTCTTACCTTATCTGGGTTCCCTGACTTGTATTTAGACCTTAATACAAAGTTGTGGATCTAACTGCTGAATGATGAAGTTTTGGGAGTTTCTGACTGCAAACCAGACACACACAACAACAGCAGCACTTCTATCCAAATTGCTTCAGTACAGAGTATAGATGGAGGGTTGATAAAATAGAACACAGTCTCAGGTAATGTCTCTGTTCTTATGTGTATTTTCCTTCATTTCTTCAAGTGAATCATGAAACAATCACAGGATCAGCAGGAGAAACCTATGAAGTATATTCAGGTAAAACATGTTTTCATTAGTTCTCCTTCTGGTGATTGGAATTTCTTTGATTTTATTATCCATAAAAACGTTGCCACTTATATTCAAAGTACATCCGAGAAATCTGATCATGAAGTTAGAATGCACATACCTCCTTCAGATACTCTTAGAAAACAGTGTCTCTCCATGAAAGCATGAGAAAAATACTTGTACAGCATCTTATTTGCTTTACCATTGCTTTAATGCACTTTAAAATTTATCTACATTAATTGGGAACAAAGAAACAAAAATAGACATTTCTTTGTTTTTCATAAATAACTACTCTCCATATTTGATAAAAATCTCAAAGCATTATTTTAACTTCCCACAAATATAATACATACAATTTTTTTTTTCTGAAATAATAAGGTCAGCAAATTAAGTATCTTGACACTAATATAACCACATACAACTGCTATTCTACTGACTTCCAGGAACAAAACAAAAACAGAAAACTTCTTATCAAGATGCTCTGGGTTTCCTTTTGCTAGTGTTAGGGATCTGGAATTATAATCACCTGCCAGTAATAATTTTATAGATTCTAGTTGATTGTCTACAAATAAAATATCGCTGACTCTGCTTTGTGAGTTCTGGATTTGACATGACACTGACAATACCGCATGGGACAGGCACTATACACACATGGAAATCAGAAAAAGTACTGAATGCCCTGGACTCGAACTACTGACTCAGTATGTGCCTCACTTGGCTCAGTAATAAATTCACCTGCACCAAACCCGTATCAAAAGTCACTAAATCTCTCATATATATAATATATATTATTTATGTACACACCCACAACACATACACACTATACATACAGTTTGTAACAACATGAAGTAATATTGTCTTCAAATGATGTACCACAGACTGAAATAAATCCTGTAATTGTCATCAAGCTGCTAGAAGCTTTTGAGAGTTCTGAGCCAGGTTACTTAGTTACTTTCATCCTGCCTACCCTTCATTCACCCTGCTTTAATGTCTTGGTAGCTTTTTCTTTCAAAACCACCCTCCTCAACCCAGGCGTATTTCTTTCCCAGGATCACTTGATTGGACTTTGGAGGCAAGAAAGGGCATGCAGGGGGAGCAGGAAATCCTCAGCCACTGTACCTCACACCTGCCTAGATTTGTGATGTTCTCTGTCCTGTTGGCCACATTCGGTGTTAGAAAGCAGTTATTCAAAGCTTTGTCCCTCCTACCCCCCTTGGTCTTTCTGTAGAGCACAAAAGTGAAAGAAGCCTCTTTAGCAGGGGCAGCAGTTCATTAAAATGTACAACTACATTTCCTAGCTCTGGGGTTCCCATTCTGTACTTGAGACTGCAGGTCACGGATGCTGTTATTAAGGTGCGGTGTGGGATCCATGAGGTTTTCTCCTGGCAGCCGCTGTCAGGATTAGTGCAGCCCTAGCCCAGGAGGAAACGGCCTAATGAATACCAACTTGGAAACAGTGGTGTCAGCACGTTATTTAAGCTTGTACATTGCTCACAATTACACACAACACACACACAGGCTTATCTCTGGAAACGACTACGAGAAAACATGACAAAGGTTTGCAAGGATAAACCAATAAGGCACCAAGAATACTTATTTTCAGCCAATTTAGACAACTTCAAAGTGTGAGGTTAATAATAGAAATTAAAATGACTTCCTAAGTCTTATCAACTGATTTACTGAGAGGTTACCTATTAGTTCCTTCTAAATCTTTACCCCCTAATCTGTGATGGGAGACGTTGCTTACAATTGAACCACGAAAGGGACAGCCCAAAAGCTGTACATGTGAAACTAAACTGGGCCTTAAATCCTCACTAAAATCACAGAGCTGGCTGTGAAGAAGCTGCTAAACCACCCCACAACCTTCCATTTTATAATTGTTTTCACGAGTATGGATTGTTTGCCTAATAAAAATAAAAATCAGAAGAAAACAGCATATGAGATGGAAATAGGGGGCGACCATAAATAGATGGGCTTCTCTGCCCTGGGTAGCGGGAGGGGTGGCTGAGGTAAGACTTGAGGGAAGCAGGTGGGCTTCATCTTTGAGGGAAGGGAGGGGGAGAGCAGCGGTGAGAACAGAGGCTGAAAACACAGGCAGCTCTGAGAGTTGGCCTGGACCTAGACCTCCAAATGCATTACCTGTATTGCCTCTCCTTGGCTTAGTATCCTTTGTCTTAACTGTCTTTTTTTTTTTTTTTTTAAAGTAAATTGGTTGTTCTTTTTAGGTTTGTATGTTGCCAAAATGAAAAATAGTTGTTTTAACAGGAAGAATTAAATCACTTCAACCACATCATCCCACAACTTTTAGATACATTCTGCATCATCTTTACACTCCTCCACAAAAAAAAAAAAAAAAAAAAGGAAGAGGAAAAACCCAAATTAGGCACAATGACCTAAGGCAGCAGAATAATCTATGTACTTTCTGGGAAGACATGTTAACTGAGGGAAGAGGTCAAGGTGATCAGAAAAGTTCCTCATTTGAAAAACAAGAGAGGAACTGGCCCTCAGGCAGGGGATCTATTTCAAGGTTCTAAGAAGCTTCTGAACAAGTAGAGGAATTAGATGTGCAAAAAGTTCTGTAGCTCTGTGTACAAGGTTTTGTCGAATATACTGAAATTTTGATTCAGAGGATGAGTGTGTAAGAGCAGTGCATTTTTATAAACGTGAATAGCTTTTGAAAGTCCATGAAAACTATAACACCACTACCTAGCCACTCCCTTCTCTTCAGAGTCAAACCGATCTTCTACTACCTTTCTCAGAATCTCCCCACAATTCTGCCCGGAACACTTTTCTTTCATCTCCCCATCTTCTTTCCTGCAAGGAATTAGGGAAGCTACCTGAAACGGACATGGTGACTTTCCCATCTCCATCCTGGATCATCGTATCTCGCCACTGCTTTCGAAGGCACGTACGTCACATATGACTGTCTGTGCACTTGTTAATGACCTGTGCCTTTGGGGTGGGTATCATGACTTTGTAAGCTTGGCTAAGTGAGCGTTTCTGCCATTGATGTAATATGACGCATCTTTGGTACTGAGGCCCGGAGCGACACTGTGATGGAGAAGGGCACAGTTAACCGTGTCAAGGAGTCCATATGGGCAGATTTAGGAGCTGCAGGGCCAAGAGCCTTGCCCTACACAAGCAGCACCCCTCAGCGAAGTGTTCCCTGACTCCTGACTTCCTCCCCACAGAATCTGAGCCCTTCTACAGTGGCACAAACCACCCAGGCTTCTTAGTGATTCTGTCTCCCAGCTAGACTGCGATGTCGCAGCTAGGGTACCTGGCACATTGTAGGAAATTAAGGAATGTTCTTGAAATGTATGCATGTAATTCACTGTTATGGGCTGAATTGTGTTCCCCTCTCCAAATTCATATGTTGAAACACTAACCCCCCATATGACTGAATTTGGATACAGAGCCTTTAAAGAGGTAATTAAGATTAAACGAGAAGTAAGGGTGAGGCTCTAATGCAACAGGACCCTAACAGGGCCCTAATCCGATAGGACTGGTGTCCTTCTAAGAAGAGGGAGAGACCAGAGGAAGCACACGTACAAAGAAGAGGCCATGTGAGGACACAGAGAGAGGGTGGCCACCTGCAAGCCAGGGAGAGGCCCGGGAAAAATCAAGCCTGCCGACTCCTAGCCTCCAGAACGGTGAGAAAATGAATCTGTGTTGCAGAAGCCCCTCGGTCTGAGGTATTTTGTCATGGCCGCCCTAGCTGATTAATACATTAACTGCCCAAGCATCCTGTATTCTGAAGTGAGGACCCTGGGGACCAACTCTGGCTGCTGAGAGAACTTCTTGAACATCCCGAGGTTGGTTGCTCAAGGTTAATCCTCAACAAAGGGAAGCTGTATCCCATCTTCTCTCTGTCCTTTGTCACCAATGAGGCAAGTCTAGTTAAGGTAATGCATTTCACCGACCCCCACTTTGCCAGGGAAGGTGAATGTCATCATTGCCTAAGATCCTGGGCCTCTGGGAAATTACTTAGCTTGACCGACACCACCATATGCCCTGAGACCTTGGCACCTGTACCCTCATGGATGATGGCCCTTCTTGGGCAAAGAAGAGTCTCAGAGGGGAAGATGTGCACTCAGCCTTCGACCTCCCACTTGATGGCCACGAATACTTGCATATGTAACCTAACATTTTCTTGTCCATTGCCTCGTTTTTTTAAATGGTTGTGCTGTTGTCACGGACAGTTCCTTTCCCCCTCTTTGGGAACTGACCCTGACTTGCAATCTGGAGACCCTTCCATCTCCCCATCCGTCCATGTGCTTCCAAGTGACGCTTCCACCCCCCATGTAAACCAACCGGCGCCTCCCATTCCTCTGATTACGGTCCTGGTTCCAGATGGTCACGTGATGCAAGCTGGTCTCATTACAGTGCTGCTCGTAACTTCTTCTGGGAACACTGGGAAAACGCTAGAGTCAAAGTTTGTAGCCCAAGAGGCTGCAGGCAGCCCCTCTGTAAATTCAATCTGACCCTCTCCGAGCCTATTCCCACCAAAGGCAAAGCTGAGTTGGGGGAACAGAGAGAATAGGTATTATTATTACCATGATCCGACTTTGTCTGTTTAACTCAACTCACCATCTCTGGAAAGCTCTCCAAGCTCATCTTCTTTCAAATGACAGCCAAACCACTAAGTGGGCATCCTAGGACAATGGGGAGGTTGGAATTTCACTGACACACAGAAATCATCAGTGATATATATTTAGCTGAATGGATGCTATTCACTTAGAGATTCTTTATTAGTCAGGACTCTTGGATGTACACATACATACACAGACAAAAACACCCACGTCAAGCTGGGTTAAGTAAAAAGGAGAATTTATGAGCTCATCTAATCAAACCACAGGAAGGACAGTAGTAGAGTGGTCCCTTGTCTCTGCTTCTTTGCGCTGGTGCCATTTCTTGTACACTGGTCAGTTCTATTGATACATGGAAGGCCTTGTGATGACAGCACATCCTTTAGAGCTCCCATACCCAACAGAAGAAAGACCAAGGTAGAACTCTGGCCTGGGCTGGGTCATGTGCCTATCTCTCAACCAATCGCAGAGGCCAGGGAGCTCCTGTAAAAAGTTGGCACCTCTCATTTGTAATATTATGTTGCAATATCATGTTGGGGGAGCGAACAGTGGGCCCCACAAGAGAAAAAAGATGCCACTCATGCCCTGATATGGCTATTGGTACCCATGCCGTCCCTGTGAGCACCCCAATCAGGGCCTACAACAGCTGCAAAAGTTTAAAAGTGAAAACTTCATTCATAATTGTTTCATTTCCCAACCATGGCAAAACTTAAAAAATGAAGTCTCTCAAAGTCTGAGAAATATGGTACACACAAATGATAAATGCAGAACTGGCCTTTCTATATGTCACAGGCTTTTTGTCTCTTGTCACAATGTCCTCAGAATCTTGTCCAACGTGTAGGAAATGACTCCATAGCCAAGACACTGGGTTAGAGTAGCCCTACTGGCAGGTGCCATCAGGCACAGACCTGTGGTTCTAACACCTCCCTGCAAGGTGTATCCAATAAGCAGAATGCGATCATCCTGAGCATGCCACATAAAAAAAAAAAATCACAGCCCAAAGAGGGGCCAACCATGTGCACTACAGTGACCGTGAAGCAGGGGACAAGTTCAAGAAGATCCTTTAAACAAAGTTCTAAAGTTCCTTATCACTGCAAGTATGTCTCTCCTTCTTTCTCTCCCTCTCCCTCCCATCTTTTTTTTTTTTTTTTAATTATTTATTTATTTATTTTTGAGTGTATGGGTCTTCTTTTCGGTGAGGGCTTTCTCTAGTTGTGGCAAGCGGGGGCCACTCTTCATCGCGGTGCGCGGGCCTCTCACTATCGCGGCCTCTCTTATTGCGGAGCACAGGCTCCAGACGCGCAGGCTCAGTAATTGTGGCTCAAGGGCCCAGTTGCTCCGCGGCATACGGGATCCTCCCAGATCAGGGCTCGAACCCGTGTCCCCTGCATTGGGAGCTTGGAGTCTTAACCACTTGACTGCCAGGGAAATTCCTGTATTGCTCCCCCCGCCCCACTTTATTGATTGATTGATTGATTGGTTGATTGGCTGTATTGGGTCTTAGTTGCGGCACGCGGGACCTTCGTTAAGGCATGTGGGATCTTTTTTGTCGTTGTGGCGCACGGGCTCTTCGTTGCAGCATGAGAGTGTCTCTCTAGTTATGGCGTGCGGGTTTTCTCTCTCTAGTTGTGGCACGTGGGCTCTGTAGTTGTGGCGTGCAGGCTCCAGAGCGCGTGGGCTCTGTAGTTTGCTGCACGTGGGCTACCTCATTGAGGTGTGCGAGCTCAGTAGTTTGGCGCGAGGGCTTAGTTGCCCCGCGGCATGTGGGATCTTAGTTCCCCGACTGGGAATCGAACCCGCGTCCCCTGCATTGCAGGACGGATTCTTTACCACTGAACCACCAGGGAAGTCCCTGTATTGCTTTTTTAAATTAAAAAATAAAAAAAAGGAAAAGCGATTAGAGGTAAAACAACTAATTATATGATTGCCTTTCAAAGTACATATTCAAACCCTACATTCTTGGTGTACATAAGTTATTTATGTTGATTTCTGGTGTTTAGCTCTAGCAACAAGGCAATAATAATAACGCTGTAGTTTTCCTTGTTTCTTTCAACTGATGATCTGTGTATTTATTACAAATAATAATTAACACTCACAAGCTACCAGGAGGCAAGTAATGGTTAGCGCTGGTGTGGTTAACTCCTTTATAGATAGGGAGGTTGAGGCATGGGTATTGTGGAATTTGCCTAAGGTTATAGCACTGTGTTCTGACTCAGAATCATTCAGATTTATTCCTTCTCTTTCTGTCTCCTGAATTAACGCTTTGTAATTTTGACCTAGGTGTGAGGACACGAAAAGGGTTTTTTTCTGTATCTGAGGCTTAGTGCTTGTTTTATAGAAGCAATATAGTATAGTGGTTATAGTATACACTTTAGCATCTGATTTTTTTTTTCTTAAGTCTTTAATGAATTTATTACAATATTGCTTCTGTTTAATGTTTTGCACATGCCGGAAAGGTAATAGGCCTTGGCCCCTGGGCCTGGGCTTCGTCTCTTGTGCTGTCTCCTGTCCCTGTTGCCCCCGCGCGCTGGCCCGTCCGCGCTGTGCCAGGGGGTATTGGTCGTCTTGCGGCTCAGATCACAGTAGCTGAAAGGGACAGTGTGTGATGTTCTGATTTCTGCCCATCGTTTTCAAAGGGAGGCTCTGGCCATTGCTCCTCGGGTAAAATGCAGAGGGAGTGCTTTTTAAGATGGGACTGTCAGTGTTGGCGACACTCCTTAATTAACAAAACGGAATCCCCTTCAGTTCCTCCAGCTGTGTTGTTTTGGCACAGAAAATGTGAGTAATAGGAACTGGAACTAAGTTGGAGTGAAAAAACGCACCGGTCCCGCCGAATTTTCCATCGAAACAGTTGATTTGTGTTGTCTCCAGGAATTCTAAAGGGCGTACCGTTGCTTCCTAACCGGTGTCATTTGGGAGATCTACCTCTGTACGTTCAAATGATTAATTTTGAGACTTTGCTCATGTGTGCAGTAAACCCTTGAATTCCCTACGACCTTCCTTTCCTCCATCTCATACCCCATTAAGCCCGCTTCAGTTTATCTCCTGCATTTCTTTGGAATCTGTCAGCTCTTCCTCAACATCCTAATACTGAACTTGCCTGTCTGTTGCGACTAGGTCCTAACTAGTGTCCATATATCTTGTTTCCTTCCAATCCATTCTTCACACAAGAAAGCTTCAAAGCAAGTTGGAACATTGCTCATAAACATCGCTCACAAACATTGTTTGGAGAATAGAAAACACAGTGTTGGCCTTGAAGACTCTGCGTGGTCTAGAATCCTCTCTGCTCCTCTAGCCCCATCTTGTGCCACTTTTGCCCTCACTTTCTATGCTTCAGATACACTGAATTAACCTTAGTTCTCACTCATCTGACAGAAGTCAGTTCAGATATTATTTTTCACTGTGATTCCTCGCATTAAGGAATTTGATTATCAGGTTTTGTATGAGGACTAAAACTAAACTGGGAAGTGGAAGAATTGAGTTTCAACTGTTTCAGTCAACACGCATGTATTAATGATACCTACGTATTGAACACCGGGCTAGGTTTCATGAGGGATACAGAAGTTCTGGCCATCTCTGGTTTTGGATATCCCTTATTTGTTGAGACCTTTGCGTTGTTTGGTTGCCTTTTGTCTGTTTTCCAGATGGGAAAACAGGAACAAGGGAAGTATAGGTTATTACTAGGTGGGGTTGAACAAGTGGAGCAGCAAACTGCCAAGCAGAAAGAAGAGGGACGTACTCTAGAGGGATATGATTTCCATTTTCAAGGCGCCTGCATCCTGTGCAGGGAGACAGCCTAACATAAAATGTGCCTAACAACAAATATATTGACTTCTTACTAAAAATCTCCAGTTCATGTAACCAAGGGGTTTATAACTTCTCCTTTAAAAGTGATATTCCTGGGACTTCCCTGGTGGTCCAGTGGTGAAGACTCTGCGCTTCCAATGCAGCAGGCGTGGCTTCAATCCCTGGCTGGGGAGCGAAGATCCCACATGCTGCGCAGCCAAAGAAATGTTTTTCGAAAGTTATATTCCTGTATTATTGAATTTAGTGGTTTAGATTTTGTTTTAATGTTAAGAAGATTACAGTTTATTTACCAGGAACAAACAAAACATAATGTAAAAATAGTTTCCCAGAAACGATTTCCATCATTCTCTTCTTCCCTTTCTCCCGCAGACTGGTGTTTCATCTTGACAAGTTCTCTGTCAGTCCATAGGAAAGCTGTCTGGCTTGGAGGTTGCAATCCCAGGGAATTTTTCATCAGCGGGGAAGTCTCCATCACTACAGAGGAATCAAGGGAGAAGTCAGTCCCTGGTAAGTGAGATGCTCCCCCTAAACACCAACACAGCAGTCGTGTACCTTTCAAGGGGTTCAGGGGCAAGATGGGCAAGGCATTTCTGCTAACTCTTCTTAAGGATCATGGACAGTGCCCTATGCTACGAGGTAAGCGGTGACTGTTGTAATTCTTACTGGTGATCGTTTCATGTCACTGATTCTTGGCTTTCTTTGTATTTCATAGGACTGTTGTAAGTCCAATACAAAATGAGTCTTATTTTTAAAAAACTGAAATGTTTTACAAAGCCTAGCATTCTCATATAGAGTCCTTTCAATTCTCCCCACTTTCCTGAGAGGCTAAGAACACTTCACACCATGAACTAGGAGAGGGGGTAGAGCCCTTTCTGATGAAATATATCAACAAAGACAGAGTCTTAGCCTGCTTGCTCTCTGGACAGGATCTCAGACCACAAGGTCTTAAATCCTGGTATAAATTAAGGAAGTGAGGACAGTTCAACTGGCACTCTCATAACAAGAGTTCTGAAACACCTTCCAAAGAGACTATAGCAGTAGATGAGGGAAGGGAGTGCTACAGTGTGGTATAGTACAGGGGGAATGATCGGCTACAGCAGTGAAAAATGTGGTACCTATTGGTGTGCTCTCGGGGTTCTTGTACATGTAGCATAGATGACCTTTACAGTGGCCCTCCCACCTTCCCTCCTGCATTAGATGTTCTTTTTTTTTTAAATTTAGGTTTATTTATTTATTTATTGTTTGAACTTATTTATTCTACGTATTTATTCTTTTGGCTGCACTGGGTCTTCATTGCTGTGCACGGGCTTTCTCTAGTTACGGCTAGCGGGGGCTACTCTTGGTTGCGGTGTGCGGGCTTCTCATCGCGGTGGCTTCTCTTGTAGCGGAGCATGGGCTGTAGGCACGTGGGCTTCGGTAGTTGAGGCTCACGGGCTCTAGAATGCAGGCTCAGTCGTTGTGGCACATGCGCTTAGTTGCTGCACAGCATGTGGGATCTTCCCAGACCAGGGCTCGAACCCGTGTCCCCTGCATTGGCAGGCGCCACCAGGGAAGCCCTAGGTGTTCTTATATAGAGTCTAAAAACAGAGAGCACTGAGAGAAGGTAGTGGTTATTAAAGGCTCAGGATCTAAATTCTACCTGTCTCTACACCACTTCCCAGCTGTCGATTTGACCCCATTTTTGAACGCTGACCTCATTCTTCAATTTTCTCTGCTGTTTGTATACTCACCTTGAAAACTTGTTTCTGTGATGCGTTGAGCAGACACAGGGTGGCTGATTGCAGAGGTGGAAGCTGGTGGTCGGATATTTGTGGGCTGAATCTCCTTCAGTCCCATTCCCATTTCTGGTTGCACAGAGGCCCTACTTCCTGTGTATGACGCAGAGCCATAGGATTGCGGGCAGGAGCCAAGTTCTCCATACAGTAAAGACCCCAGTGTGCCTTGGTTATAGTAATATACCTGGCTTCCTTCCTGGTAGGGAAGTGACAGGCGGCTATGCCCCTGATTTGTTCGTGGGCCTCCTGATCCAGCAGTTCCCTTGGCTCTGCCCCTGTCGTCAGCTGCCCCTAGGATAACTGTGAGCCCTAGCCACTTCTCTGGTAGATTTCCTTATTCCCCCACTATAATCATACCTGAATAAGGCAACTCAAACCTTTCAGAGATGTGTCCTGAACCTCTTGTTTTCTGAAATACCTATCTGGTGGTTGTGAGACTTAAGGCCAACGTCCCCAAGAGACTTTTTCTATTTCTCCTAGTAAACCTAGACTCATCTTCTGTCACCTTCAACTCTACTCAAATTGTGTTCTTTCAACCCAGACCTCTGACCCTGCTTTTTACTTCTGCCATTTCATCCTCACTCCTGCTTCCTTTCCTAAATCCATACCTCTCTGTTGGCCTTCCTAGCCCTGGGCCAAGTTCCTTCCTCTTTCCTCAGTTTTTAGAAAGACAGAGAAGATGAAAAGGCAGAGGGCTATGTACCAGATGAAGGAACAAGAAAAAACCCCAGAAAAACAACTAAATGAAGTGGAGATAGGCAACCTTCCAGAAAAAGAATTCAGAATAATGATAGTGAAGATGATCCAGGACCTCGGAATAAGAATGGAGGCAAAGATTGAGAAGATGCAAGAAATGATTAACAAAGACCTAGAAGAATTAAAGAACAAACAAACAGAGATGACCAATACAATAACTGAAATGAAAACTACACTAGAAGGAATCAATAGCAGAAATAACTGAGGCAGAAGAACGGATAAGTGACCTGGAAGACAGAATGGTGGAATTCACTGCTGTGGAACAGACTAAAGAAAAAAGAATGAAAAGAAGTGAAGACAGCCTAAGAGACCTCTGGGACAACATTAAACGCAACAACATTCACATTATAGGGGTCCCAGAAGGAGAAGAGAGAGAGAGAAAGGACCAGAGAAAATATTTGAAGAGATTATAGTCGAAAACTTCCCTAACATGGGAAAGGAAATAGCCACCCAAGTCCAGGAAGCGCAGAGAGTCCCATACAGGATAAACCCAAGGAGAAACACGCTGAGACACATAGTAATCAAAGTGGCAAAAATTAAAGACAAAGAAAAATTATTGAAAGCAGCATGGGAAAAACGACAAATAACATACAAGGGAACTCCCATAAGGTTAACAGCTGATTTCTCAGCAGAAACTCTGCAAGCCAGAAGGGAGTGGCATGATATACTTCAAGTGATGAAAGGGAAGAACCTACAACCAAGATTACTCTACCCGGCAAGGATCTCATTTAGATTTGATGGGGAAATCAAAAGCTTTAGAGACAAGCAAAAGCTAAGAGAATTCAGCACCACCAAACCAGCTCTACAACAAATGCTAAAGGAACTTCTCTAAGTGGGAAACACAAGAGAAGAAACGGACCTACAAAAACAAACCCAAAACAATTAAGAAAATGGTCATAGGAACATACATATCGATAATTACCTTAAACGTGAATGGATTAAATGCCCCAACCAAAAGACATAGACTGGCTGAATGGATACAAAAACAAGACCCATATATATGCTGTCTACAAGAGACCCACTTTAGACCTAGGGACACATACAGACTGAAAGTGAGGGGATGGAAAAAGATATTCCATGCAAATGGAAATCAAAAGAAAGCTGGAGTAGCTATACTCATATCAGATAAAATAGACTTTAAAATAAAGAATGTTACAAGAGACAAGGAAGGACACTACATAATGATCAAGGGATCAATCCAAGAAAAAGATCTAACAATTATAAATATACGTGCACCCAACATACAAGCACCTCAATACATAAGGCAACTGCTAATAGCTATAAAAGAGGAAATCGACAGTGACACAATAATAGTGGGAGACTTTAACACCTCACTTACACCCATGGACAGATCATCCAGACAGAAAATTAATAAGGAAATACAAGCTTTAAATGACAAAATAGACCAGAGAGATTTAATTGATATCTATAGGACATTCCATCCAAAAACAGCAGATTCCACTTTCTTCTCAAGTGCACATGGAACATTCTCCAGGATAGATCCCATCTTGGGTCACAAATCAAGCCTTGGTAAATTTAAGAAAACTGAAATCATATCAAGCATCTTTTCCAACCACAGCGCTGTAAGATTAGAAATCAATTACAGGGAAAGAAAACGTAAAAAACACAAACACATGGAGGCTAAACAATACGTTACTAAATCTCTTCACCAAGAGATCAGTGAAGAAATCAAAGAGGAAATTAAAAAATACCTAGAGACAAATGACAATGAAAACACGATGATCCAAAACCTATGGGATGCAGCAAAAGCAGTTCTAAGGGGGAAATTAATAGCAATACAAGCCTACCTCAAGAAACAAGAAAAATCTCAAATAACCAAGCTAACCTTACACCTAAAGGAACTAGAGAAAGAAGAACAAACAAACCCAAAGTTAGTAGAAGGAAAGAAATCATAAAGATCAGAGCAGAAAGAAATGAAATAGACACAAAGAAAATAATAGCAAAGATCAATAAAACTAAAAGCTGGTTCTTTGAGAAGATAAACAAAATTGATCAACCTTTAGCCAGACTCATCAAGAAAAAGAGGGAGAGGACTCAAATCAATGAAATTAGAGATGTAAAGGAGAAGTTACAACGGACACCGCAGAATTACAAAGTATCATGAGAGACTACTACAAGCAACTCTATGCCAATAAAACGGACAACCTGGAGGAAATGGACAAATTCTTAGGTATAACCTTCCAAGAGTGAACCAGGAAGAAATAGAGAATATGAACAGACCAATCACAAGTAATGAAATGGAAATGGTGATTAAAAATCTTCCAACAAACAAAAGTCCAGGACCAGATGGCTTCACAGGTGAATTCTATCAAACATTTAGAGAAGAGCTAATACCCATCCTTCTCAAACTCTTCCAAAAAACTGCAGAGGAAGGAACACTCCCAAACTCATTCTATGAGGCCACCATCACCCTGATACCAAAACCAGACAGAGATACCTCAAAAAAAGAAAACTACAGACCAATATCACTGATGAATATAGATGCAAAAATCCTCAACAAAATACTAGCAAACAGAATCCAACAACACATGAAAACGATCATACACCATGATCAAGTGGGATCTATCCCAGGGATGCAAGGATTCTTCAATATACGCAAATCAATCAATGTGATACACCATATTAAGAAACTGAAGAAGAAAAACCATATAATCATCTCAATAGATGCAGAAAAAGCTTTTGACAAAATTCAACACCCATTTCTGATAAAAACTCTCCAGAAAGTGGGCATAGAGGGAACCTACCTCAACATAATAAAGGCCATATACGACAAACCCAAAGCAAAACATCATTCTCAATGGTGAAAAACTGAAAGCATTTCCTCTAAGACCAGGAACAAGAAAAGGATGTCCACTCTCACCACTATTATTCAACACAGTTTTGGAAGTCCTAGCCACAGCAGTCAGAGAAGAAAAATAAAAGGAATCCAAATTGGAAAAGAAGAAATAAAACTTATTGTTTTTAGATGACATGACACTATACATAGAGAATCCTAATGATGCCACCAGAAAACTACTAGAGCTAATCAATGAATTTGGTAAAGTTGCAGGATACAAAATTAATGCACAGAAATCTCTTGCATTCCTATACACTAACAATGAAAGATCAGAAAGAGAAATTAAGGAAACAATCCCATTCACCATTGCAACAAAAAGAGTAAAATACCTAGGAATAAACCTACCTAGGGAGACAAAAGACCTGTACTCACAAAACTATAAGACACTGATGAAAGAAATCAAAGATGACACAAACAGATGGAGAGATATACCATGTTCTTGGATTGGAAGAATCAATATGGTGAAAATGACTATACTACCCAAAGCAATCTACAGATTCAATGCAATCCCTATCAAAATACCAGTGGCATTATTTACAGAACTAGAACAAAAAACCTGAAAACTTGTAGGAGACACAAAAGACCCCAAATAGCCAAAGCAGTCTTGAGGGAAAAAAACAGAGCTGGAGGAATCAGACTCCCTTACTTCAGACTATACTACAAAGCTACAGTAATCAAGACAATATGGTACTGGCACAAAACCAGAAATATAGATCAATGGAACAGGATAGAAAGCCCAGAGATAAACCCACACACCTATGGTCAACTAATCTATGACAAAGGAGGCAAGGATATAAAATGGAGAAAAGACAGTCTCTTCAATAAGTGGTGCTGGGAAAACTGGACAGCTACTTGTAAAAGAATGAAATTAGAACACTCCCTAACACCATACACAAAAATAAACTCAAAATGGATTAGAGACCTAAATGTAAGACCGCCGGACACTATAAAACTCTTCGAGGAGACATAGGAAGAACACTCTTTGACATAAATCACAGCAAGATCTTTTTTGGTCCACCTCCTAGAGTAATGGAAATAAAAACAAAAATAAACAAATAGGACCTAATGAAACTTCAAAGTTTTGCACAGCAAAGGAAACTACAAACAAGATGAAAAGACAACCCTCAGAATGGGAGAAAATATTTGCAAATGAATCAACGGACAAATGATTAATCCCCAAAATATATAAACAGCTCATGCAGCTCAATATTAACAAAAAACAAACAACCCAATCAAAAAATGGGCAGAAGACCTAAATAGACATTTCTCCAAAGAAGACATACAGATGGCCAAGAAGCACATGAAAAGCTGCTCAACATCACTAATTATTAGAGACATGCAATCAAAACTACATTGAGGTATCACCTTACGCCGGTCAGAATGGGCATCCTCAGAAAATCTACAAACAACAAATGCTGGAGAGGGTGTGGAGGAGAGAGAACTCTCTTGCACTGTTGGTGGGAATGTAAATTGATACAGCCGCTATGGAGAACAGTATGGAGGTTCCTAAAAAAACGAAAAATAGAATTACCACATGACCCAGCAGTCCCACTACTGGGCATATACCCACAGAAAACCATAATTCAAAAAGACACATGCACCCCAATGTTCACTGCAGCACTATTTACAATAGGCAAGATATGGAAGCAACCTAAATACCCATCAGCAGACAAATGGATAAAGAAGATGTGGTACATATATACAATAGAATATTACTCAACCATAAACAGGAACGAAATTGGGTCATTTGTAGTGACGTGGATGGATCTACGTCATACAGAGTCTGTCATACAGAGTGACATTAAGTCAGAAAGAGAAAAACAAATATATATTAACGCATATATGTGGAACCTCGATAAACCAGTCTGCAGGGCAGAAATAGAGATACAAGTGTAGAGAACAAGGGGGGGAGAGTGGTGGGGGGGTGTTCTGGTGGGATGAATTGGGAGACTGGGAGTGACATGTATACACTAATATGTATAAAATGGATAACTACGAAGAACCTGCTGTATAAAAAAAATAAATAAAATAAAATACAAAAATTAAAAAAAAAAAATAGAGAAGTCACCCTGCTCCTTGTGTGTATCCTGCCTTGTGGCTGAAGCCCCTGGCACCACGGGGCAGAGCATGCCTGGACCATGTTGAATTGCTGAGAGCTCTTGGGGCTGGCAGGGACATATGACAGGGGCAGGGACTGGGGTGCTGGGGCAGCTGGGACCAGGAGTTCCGGAGATTTCAGGAGTTGCAGGAGTGAGCTCAGCCAGCTCCCCACAAAGAGGAGCCTTGGTCCCAGGCAAGGGAGAGAAGGTACGAAATCAGGCTCAGACCTGCAGTCATTTCTTGAAGTTTGCAGCTCATGGCTCACCATCACCTCTCTCTCCATCAGTACCCCTGACCTGTCTTGAGGGTTTCCGTTTCTGCACAGATGATATTTCCAACAAACTGGCCTTGAAGTTCTCATGCCTCACTTCCAAAGATCTTGAACTCTCTGCCACACACACCCAAGGTCATATACTAGGCCCATGCTGGCCACTATAGGAACCACTAGCCATGTGTGCTATTTAAATCTTAGTTAATTAAAATGAAATAAAATTTAAAACTCAGTTCCTCAGTCCCACGGCCCACATTTCAGGGACTCGATAGTCACATGTGGCTAGTGGCTACCATACTGGATCACGCAGAGAGCATGCTTACCACTGCAGAAAGGTGTATTGGACGGTGCTGCCCTAGACCCTGTCACTAACAGAAACTGCCCCCTTTCTATTACCAATGTCCAGCACCCCCCTAGAGACTCCCACCTCCTCCTTGTATAGACTCTGACTCTAATGCAGCCTTCAACCACAATGGGATTTTCAAGCTCTGTCCAGGGACACCTCAGAGATACTGAGGGGTCGGTTCCAGACCACCGCAAGAAAGCGAATATCACGTGAAGTTTTTGGTTTCCACTGCATATAAAAGTTATGTTTATACTATACTCTAGTCTACTAAATGTGCAATAGCCTTTTGTTTAAAAAGACAAGGAGTATACCTTAATTTTAAAATACTTTATTGCTAAAAATGTGAACCAATATCTGCCAAGGCTAGGTTGCTACAAACCTTCAACTTGTAAAAAACGCAGTATCTGCAAAGTACGATAAAATGAGGTCTGCCCATATTAGTTTCCTGAGGCTGCTGTAATTAACTACCACAAACTGTGTTGATTCTCTCATGGTCCCTCACAGTTCTGGAGGTCAGAAATCTAAAATCAAGGTGTAGGCAGGGCCAGGCTCTCTCTGAAAGCTCTAGGGGAGGATCCTTCCATGCCTCTTTCTAGCATCATTGTCTAGGGGTTGCCAACAATCCTTGGCTTGTGGCTGCATGACTCCAATCTGTCTCTGGCTCCACCACTGCCACCCTAGTCACCATCACCTCTATGGAAAATGTACGGCAGTTCCTGAGAAAATTAAAAGTAGAAAACCATATGATCCAGCAATCCCATTTCTGGATATATATCCAAAGAAATGGAAAGCGGGGTCTTGAAGAGATATTTGCACCCCCGTGTTCACAGCAGCATTGATCACAATTGCCAAGAGGCGGAAGCAACCCAAGTGTCCATCAACGGATGAACGGATGATCACCATGTGGTATATACACACAATAGAATATCATTCAGCCTTACACAGCAAGTTCTGACAGACAGGTGAACCTTGGGAACCTTATGCTAAGTACAATAAACTAGTCACAAAAAGACAAACACGGTATGATACCACCTCCGTGGAATTTAGATTAGATTAGTCAAATTTTTAGAGCCAGAAGGAACTGTGGTTGCCAGGAGCTGGGGGCAGGAGGATATGGGTAGTTAATGTTTAATGTGTACAGAGTTTCACTTTGGGCAGATGAAGAGAGTTCTGGAGGTTGGCTGCATGGTAATGCGAATATAGTCAACAGTACTGAACTGCACGCTGACAAATGGTTACCTTGGTAAATTTAATGCTGTGTGTATTCTATGGGGCCCCCCCCAAAATAAAACAAAAAGCCTGTGTCTTTTGCTGCCCTGGCCCCAGGCTAGCCCCACCCTTACACGTGACACTGCTCTGCGAGGGTGTGTCCTGGGTGGACTTTAACAACCAGGCCCTGGGGCATCACGGGAGGAGGGAAAATGGAGAAATGGTACTCACCCGCCTTGGGTGCTATGGGGCCAAAAGGTCGGGCACGGCCAGTGGACTTAACCGGCAAGGAGCCGTGCCTGAGCCTGAGCCTGCGCCTGCCGGCTGCCCTGGAGCCTGAGCAGCACCTCTGTCCCTCCTAACAGAATATGACCTGGCTCTGGGAAAGCCCTAAGAGGGACCTCATCCTACACTGTGCTTAAAAGGAAACCATTCAAGGCCCAGAGAGGGCAAGTGACTGGTTCTGGGTCACTCAGCAAGTCAGAGGCAGAGCCAAGTCCTGAAGTGTGGCTCCTCTGATTCTAGAGCGTCATTTCTTTCATCTCTCATGTATACTGTGCCCTTTTTCTGACAATGTGAGTGTCAGAGCGATTCTATCAGGAACGTGGGCCTGACACTGACAACTCAGAAGGCTGAATTAAGCAGTGGGGAGTTGGGTGAGGGCCCGTGGATTGATGGTCAGGGATCAGTTACCTGCTTTACGGGAGAAATTGCTGCCTCCATCCTTGGGTGGGTCTCTGGGGTCAGAGCCAGATCCATCTGGCCCCTGCGGTGGCCCCTGTGGTGGCTTGCCAGGAGAACCATCAGAGGCCTGGTTGGATGACTGGGAAGGTTCATCCTCCTCTGGAAAAACAAAAAAAAGAGGTGGGGGAGCTCCCAGCAGGGTGGGCAGCTGAGGGACCAGAGGCCCCACACAGCGCCCTCCACCATCTCCCGAAACTCCCAAGAACTCTGATGTTGGGAGGGGACCTCAATGGCAGCTGTGCTAAGAGGTGACAAAGATGCTTGGAGGTGAACCCAAGGAGAAGACAGAGAGAGGGAGACCCAGCACCAACGCGGAGCTGGCAGGTTCCAGACTTCACAGAGCAGGAGTGTGAGGCCCAGGAGGTTAGAGACCTGATGGGGCACAGTGCACCTGGTGGCAGCTCCAGGCCAGAACCCAGACCCCCTCCGCCCTCGTTCAGGCACCCCAAGCCCTGGGCCACCCCGCCCTCTGGAGCTTCCCTAGGGCACTCACCATCAGAGGGGGATTCCGGCCGGAAGGGGTCAGTGGCATCTCCTCCCCCGCTCTCTATGGCTTTAGCTGACATCTTGGAGGCAGTGTGGGAACACTAGGTGCAGAGCCAAGGACACCACTATCTTTCTGAGAAACAGAGTGTGAAAATCAGAAGTGCTCTGCCTGATTTATGATGGACTGGCGGGGGGAGGGCAGGGGCACCTCTCTGTTGCCCCAGACTTGTCCTCTGTCCTATAGGAGCCTGCGGGCACTTCCAGCCTGCCCCCCAAATCTGCACAGACCACAGCTTTTAAAGTTAATAATGACTTTACTTGGCTCCCTGATCTCCAGAATCCTGTTCACCTCTAATAATCCATCTTTCCCCGCCCACTGCCCACCCAGCCTAAGTCTTAGGGCTTCAGAGTGACCTGGGTTGATACAAGACTGGAGGTTCCCAAAGTCTCCTGGTAAAGGTGGGCTCAAGCCCCTTCCCAGCACACTCACCTCTGGTCACAGTGACAGCAGCCCTGGATGGAAGCAGAGAGGGATACAGTGAGTGGAGTCCTGTTGCTCTCTCCCCTCCCCCACCTCCTACGGCCCTGCCTACCCTGCGAGGTCACTATCTGGGAAAGAAGAGCAGTGTCAGAAGTTCTGCAGGTAGTGAGGCTGCCGAGGACGCCAGCTGGGTGTTAACGTCCCCTACTGTGACTGTGTTACTGTCAGCTTCCCCTTTCATGGCCCTTAGCATTTGCCTTATGTATTGAGTTGCCCCTATGTTGGGGGCATAAATATTTACAATTGTTATATCTTCATCTAGGACTGATCCCTCAGTCATTATGCAGTGTTCTTCTTTGTCTCTTGGAAGAGTCTTTATTTTAAAGTCTATTTTGTCTGATATGAGAATTGCTACTCCAGCTTTCTTCTGATTTCCATTTGCATGGCATCTCTTTTTCCATCCCCTCCATGCTGGATGACGTCTAAGCCCAAAAGTCCAAGGAGGAAGTGAATCTATCTCTTCCCAGGCTTGGTGCCAGGTAGAACTCACCTTTGCACGCTAATGCAAGGGTGAGGCCTGCGTGGGTGAGTCTTCCGCGGGAGCATTATTTTCCCTTTCAAAATCCCTTCTTGGATATGTGAGAAATCCATAGTCCTCCTTTTCATAAAACTCGACTGCAATTCTTGTGAACTTTATTTTATATGAGATCGTCCTTCCCCTGCCTGCCATGATTTACAAATTTATAGCACAAAACATTTTACCTTGGCTGACAAATGGCACAGAGCCCTAATCTCATATCTGTAATAACCAAGGAGGCAGTATGGGTTGCTGGTTAACAGCATGATCTCTGACCAGTGCCTGGGTTGGAATCCTTAGTTGTGACCTTTGGCAAGTGAATTACCCTTGATGTGCCTTAGTTTGGACGCACATAGGCACTCACAAAATAGGTGCTATTATTACACTTACTTCTTTCTGTTCCTTACCCCTAGTGGAATAAGTCTCATGAAAAGTGTAGATTTGTCTGTCGTCTTCCCCTGGGTCAGGAGCTCAGTAAATATTTTTTTTTAAGATTTTTTTTGATGTGGACCATTTTTAAAGTCTTTAATGAATTTATTACACTATTTCTTCTGTTTTGTGTTTTGGTTTTCTGACCGTGAGGCATGTGGGATCTTATCTCCCCGACCAGGGATCGAACCTGCACTCCCTGCATTGGAAGGCGAAGTCCTATCCACTGGACCGCCAGGGAAGTCCCAGTAAATGTGTTTTGAATGAAAGAATGAATAAGGAGAAAAAAGGGGAAAGTGAGAATCTCAGTGTGAAGCTGGGGGGAAAAGGAGGGGCAGGAAATGAAAGAAGGGGCAGAATCAGGGGTGGAAGAGGCCTCTGCTTGGAATATGCTTGAATGTCCTGGGAAATGAGGCTTTGTCCCTTGTGCAATACAAGGACATGAGGGACCAGACCTAGGACCTGTCTGTCCCCCACCCCCACCCCTGCTTAGCTTTAGGACAACAGCCCCAAACAGCTCAGCAAAAACTGCTCCAGTTTCCCCTGGGATACTGGGTGACACGTCCATGGGACACAGAGGGGAGAGGTTTTCACAGCAAGGTTGCAGGAGCCCCTCCTCCACGTCACTTGGTATCCAGTCTACTTTCCTGGCAGAATTCAGGGCATGAGGGACATCCCCCTCCTGGAGAAACAGGCCTATTGGTTTCTCTGAATTTCCTGTCACTAGAAGACAGCTAGAAAGACAACCTATGGAACAGTAGAGATTGGTACCATCAGACCACATGTGACATTAAAAACACCACAAACAAGGGTAAGAGACATGGAATCTACTGAGGGGGAAAAAAAAACAAACGCAATACTCTTTGCATCATTAGAATCCCCAATGTAAAGAGAGTTCTTATGAAACAGTTTTTCAAAAGAACTGTCTTTAAACAGGAACTCAGATTATAAGACGTGGTTCCTAAAAAGAGAATTATACATGGCCGATAAATATTTGAAAACGTGTTCAATCTTGCTAGTACTAAAAATCATTTTTAAGAGATAACTTTGTGCGTGTGTGTGTGTGTGTGTGTGTCTGTGTCTGTGTCTGTGTTCAATGCATCTATTAGTCAGGGTTTGGCTGCAGATAACAGAAGTCACTCTAGGTAACTTAAGCAGAACAGGTTTTTTGGGTTGTTTTGGTCGTGCAGCGGTCTCCATGGGTCACCGACCATGGGACTGGCCTCTGTCTCGGCGGCCTGAGGAGTCTGAGGGCCCTTGGGGTTCTGGGAGCCTGGGTCCCTCAGTGATGACAGCTGGGCAGCGTTTGGGGACCTGGCCCTGCGGGCGCCACCAGCTGAGATCTGCCTCCTTAGCGGGGCCTGGGCACTGGCGGGAGGACCCAGACCGGCTGCTGGACTAAGGCTCCCGGGCAGGGTAACCTGTCTGCACAGGGAACCCCTCCTCTTAGGCAGTGCCTGGACCTCGAAGGGTGAAAGCTGTGCCCTGGGACCTTGCCCTTCCTTGTCAGAACAGAGAATAACATTTGTTTGGTGGAGGCTAACAGGAACATGGTGACCCGACCGTGACCTGACCTCAAGAACAAGGGATGTGACACCAGGAAGTCTGCAGCCACTCACCACGCCCCTCCCTCACCTTTCCTATAAAAGGGCTTTGCTGAAAGCTTGGGGAGTTCTGGGTTTTTAAGGCATGAGCCACCCGTCTCCTTGAAGGGCCCTGCAACATACCTTTCTCTGCTCCGAACTGACGTTTTGGTATTGTTTGGCCTCACTGTTTGTCAGGCACACAGACTTGCCTTCCGTAACATGACCTCTTCCTTGGGTTTGATAATTTGCCAAAAGGCTCACAGATCTCACGAAAGCACTTTACTCACCATTACTGATTTATTACAAAGGATATTAAAGGATACAGATGAACAGCCAGATGGAAAAGTACCTATGAGGAAGTCCGGAGCACAGGAAGTGCAGTCCCCGTAGGCTTCAGGCACCAGTTGGGCACAGACTATGCCACCCAGGCTCTTGGGGACACACTGGCAAGTTCCTCCAAGAAATGAGTTCAGCTGTGTCCCATGCTGGCTCCGGGGTGGTGGGGAGGCTCACTCGACCTAAGCTTGGTGAATTCCCCCGTTGTCCTTTAGGACTTCCCAAAGTCACCGGACATAGAGACAGTGCGTGGGAAAGGTTTCCCAGATGGTCTGGTGGTCCCCACATCGAAAAAAAGATTAACTACCGTGAAGCTGATTTCTCTGCATATAACAAAGGACCCAGTTTAGCTTGATTATTGCAGGCAGCCAGACCTTCCCCAACCATCAGTGAGCAACAGGCGAGGCATGAAAACCTGCGGAAAACAACACCTCCAATACAGGCTGGTTGAGTTGTAAATTAAATGCTAAAACGTTTGCGAGGCTTCAGGCACACAGCTAGTACGTAAACAGCCCCTACGCTAAAACCAAAGCAAGAATACAAGAACTTACGTTCCCATACATGAGGTAGAACAGAGCCCCTTCAGAGGAGGTACGGCGGGCTCCACCTGTTGCTCCCGCTCCCTAAGCCCGAGAGGAGGACCTACCCGCGCAACCCATTGCACCCACCGTCCGCGCTCTCGGTACCCGGACTGCGAAAGCCCGCCCCGCGCAGCGAATTAAGGGCGGGGTCTAGAATGGGGGCGGGACTTCCTTCCCAACGCAAAGGCGTGCGTAAGCGCAAGCCCCTCCCCGGAACTGCGGTGGACGCGGCCGAGGAGGGCTGGTGCAGCAGTGTGTGAGGTGGTTGGTCGGCGTCCCTCTACGGTGAGTACCGAGGCCGGAGCCGTAGCGGGGCCGGGGCCGGAGCCGGCACCCGAGAGGAGCTGGAGGCGGCCTCCCAGCGCGGGGCTCTCCAGGCCGTTGTGTTCTCGGGACCAGAGAGGGCGGCCGCCGGCCTCGTCAAGCGGCCTGGTCGACCCTGCGCCGGGGGCCCCTCGGTTTCTCTGCTTCGTGAGCCGGTTCGTGCCTGACGCGAGGCGCCAGCGCCGGGCTCCTGGCCGGGCGCCAGGAGGAGGGACCCCACCCCCACCCCCACCCCGCTTGCTCTCTCGGTCGCAGTCCGCGTCCTCGCCCCCATGTGCCTCCTCCCTTCGCCCCATCGTTGATCCGGGTTGCTTGTGATCGCGGCGTAGCCCATGATGGGGGTGAACCTTCGTTGCGCTCTGGGTTGCTTTGCCGGCGGGGCGCCATGCTGAGCGGTTCTGGGCGTGCGTCACCTTTTTGTCTTCGCGTGACGATCCAAGGAGACACACACCCTCATCATCCCCATTTTCCAGACGAGGAACGAGGCTCACAGTGATTAATACGTGCACCCCAGACCCAGAGCTGGCCAGTGACGGGTCCAGATTTGAACCAAGGTTTCCCTTTGTCTTTCCACAGGATCTATTTTTCTCGGCCTTTCTGAAAAGGGAGAACGTGGCTCGAGTTCCAGTCTGACGACTTGTGCATAGATCACTTGTTTTTAAATCACTTAAAAGGTAATGAAAAAGCTGGTTGGGTTTTAAGCCATCTGGCAAAGGTCAGAGTGGTGGCAAAGGCATCTGCCCTCTTGGGGCAAGGCTTGAGAAGGAAGAAGGCTCTGTGCACTCTTAATAAAGCTGTCCCCCTCACCCACCCTCCAGCGACCCCCTCAGATTCTTATTCAACCTTCAGAGTGGCTTGGGAGTGGCAGGCTTCACCCACCATGCTTTAGAGAATGTTATTTATTGCAGAGAACATTTTGTGACCTAGCTAGTAAACCCCTCCCCCCTTTTAAAAATATGAGAACGCTGAGGTTCAGAGAGGATTAAGCAGGAGCTGCCAAGGGCACACAAGCGGTCGTCATTGCATCTGGAATGCACACCAGATCTCGCTCATGTGTCTTTGCCACACCTCCTGTGTCCCCTCTGTTGCAGGCCAAGCTGCCCGCTCTGCGGGTACATTTCTTTCCTTCTTTGATCTTCTCTAGCTGGCAGCATCAGCGTTAGAGCCATCTTTGTGTCTTCACTTCTTTGCAGGGCGTGATACTCTGTAGGCTGCTTAGAAACTATCTGTTGCCTCAGAACCCTGTGCTTCTCAGTTGCCAATCTAATGGAACATTTCTCTCCTTTTCAGCAACCATGAAGCTGAAAGAGAAAAAATCGAGGCCAGAGCCACCAAACTATGGCAGAATTCAGAGGAAGGGCATCAAAGTTGTGGGAAAATGGAAGCAGGTGAAGATTGACCCAAATATGTTTGCAAACGGACAGATGGATGACTTGGTGTGCTTTGAGGAACTGACGGATTATCAGTTGGTCTCCTCTGGGGAGGGTTCCTCCAGTCTCTTCTCAAAGGAGGAGCCCAAGAAGAGAAAGTCACAAGCTGTTTCAGAAGGAGAGGAGGAAGGAGAGTCTACCTCCTCAAAGAAGAAGATGAAGTTGAAGAAGAGTAGAGCTGTGGAAACTGAAGGAAGCAGTGCCCAGAAAGTGTTTGAGGGCAAAGATACTGAGCCAGGGCCCCAGGGAGATGGCACAGTTTGTCCTGATCCAGAGGTAGGGGAGATGGCATCAGAAAGCCCGGCCCAGACGGTTCCAAAAAAGAAGAACAAGAAAGGGAAAAAAAAATCAGAGCCTCCCCAGGGTACTACTCCAAAGGTGCCCAAAAGAGCAAAGACGTGGATGCCTGAAATGCGTGATCACAAGGCAGATGTATCAGCTTGGAAGGATCTGTTTGTACCCAAGCCAGTTCTCCGAGCGCTCAGCTTCCTAGGCTTCTCTGCGCCCACACCAGTCCAAGCTCTGACCTTGGCACCTGCCATTCGTGACAAACTGGACATCCTTGGGGCTGCTGAGACAGGTAAGGGCATCCTTATCTGGCCAGGGCAAGATTGCTTCTGGATTGAGCTTGTGGCTGCTAACAGGCTGGTTGGCTGGGAGACGGGAATGTTGGGGGCACGACCACAAAAGCACTGTTGAGTGAAGGTTTTCAGAGGTCGGCGAGCTCTGGGTTGAAAGAGGCCACTTCCTGATTGGTGCCCTAGGCAGGTCACTTTATTTCTCTGCGCCCTGTAGACCCTATTATAAAATGGAGATGGACAACTACAGTACCTGCTTCTTTTGCTATGTGGGTTAAATGTAAGTGCCTACTAAATTTATACATTTACACAATAGCAAACTAGTAACAAAAAACAATAGTAAACTAAAATTTACACAGTGCATTGTAAGTGATCTGTAAATGGTAGTTTTTTTCCAGGTCTTGAGCCTTTTCTGAATGGCTCAGAGGTAAAGTAGGGCTAAGATCAGCCCTCTGGAGAGGTAGATCTTCATTAGTATAAGGAAGAAGTGTCTCATTCGCAAGAGTTGTCCAAAGATAAAAAGGGCTGCGTTGGGAGTTGGTGGGTTTATTGGCATTGGAAGGATTTGCGTTTGTGATAACCTTTGGGTGGATTTGGTAGGCAGATTTGGGCAGGAGGTGACTGTTGGGACTAGGCATTGTTTGAAGATCCCTCATTCCTTGGGCCATCTAAGACTTTGTGAAGCCAGGACAGGTTGACTCACCCTGGGGAGACTCAACTACTGATGGGGGAAAGAGCAATACAAGCCTGGAACTATTAGTCTAACTTGACCAGCAATAACCAATAGAAATATATATGTAATGTGAGCCACATATGTAACTTAAAATTTCCTAGGAGCCATATTAAAAAAGGTTTTTAGAAAGTGAAAATTAATTTTAACAATATATTTAACCAACTACATAGCATATTTCAGTACGCAATGAATGTAAAATTATTGAGATATTTTACATTCTTATTTTTATACTGTTTTCAGACTCTGATGTGTATTTTCAACTTGCCGCCCATCTCAGTTTAGAGTAACCACCTTTTAAGAATGTGACAGCTGTGTGTGGCTAGTGGCTACTATATTGTATGGCATAGAACTGTAACCAAAAGTGGGTCCAGCTGCTCGCCGCTCAAAAGCCAATAAAGAGGCCAGCTTGGTGGAAAGGAAAGTTAGCTTTATTTTGGATTCCGGCAACGGGGGCGGTGGGGGGGCAGGGTGGGGGGTGCTCCTGTCTGAAGGCCGACCCCCCGCCCCCATCCAGTGGACAAGAGCTGTTATAGATGGAGGGGAGGGGGCCGCATGCAGAAACAGCAGAGTCAGCTGTTGACGGTGATCTTGAAATTGGTCATTGGTGGTCTGACCAGCATCGTCTTCATTGTTTTAAGTACAGTCAATCTTCAGTTCCAGGGTCGGTTTGTTTCCATTTTCTTGAGGCCAGTTCTCGGAATGGCAGGTTATGTCATGGCTACAGTCTGGTCATCATGTAGTTAACTTTTTCCACCTGGTGGGCGTTTTATCTGTAGATACACAGAAGGTATCTACAAGACAGCTCACAGGATATGGCTCAGAATATTATCTATAGCCCTTGAGAAGGAACTAAAGGTCCTTAGCTATGCTTATTGACTAAACTTTTATGATTTGGTCTTGTTGGACTGCTTTCCTTTGCTTCTGCATTTTCTCACTTCTCTGATTAAACTTATTCTTTGGCTGAAGTTTTTCCACAGACAAAGGCAGGCAGAGGACATGGGAGGTGAGGACCATAGGGTCCTGCTCCATTTCAGAGCTAGACCATGTAGACCAGCGGTCCCCAACCTTTTTGGCACCAGGGACCAGTTTTGTGGAAGACAGTTTTTCCACGGAAGGGGGTGGGTGGTGGTTTCAGGATGATTCAAGTGCATTACATTTATTGTGCACTTTATTTCTATTACTGTTAGTTACATTGTAATATATAACGAAATAATCATACAGTTCACCATAATGTTGACGGGAGGCCGAGCTCAGGGAGTAATTTGAGCAATGGGGAGCGGCTGTAAATACAGATGAAGCTTCGCTAACTCACCGGCCGCTCACCTCCTGCTGTGCGGCCTGGTTCCTAACAGGCCACGGACTGCTACCGGTCCATGGCCTGGGGGTTGGGGACCCCTGATCTAGACACTCTGTGTCTTGGATTTCTGGAAGTGTGGTCAGGAAACTTGAGATGAGGTCCTGTATAAGAGTCATAAAAATGGAAGAGGGAGAAAAAGCCAGGAAAGGGGCATGGAGGTAATAGTAATACCTTAGAACATTTATTTAACATTTAAAATACGTCACGCCCTGTGTTACCTGCATGAACTCAGTTTCTCAAAACTACCCTGAGGTAGGTTCCGTTATTATTCCCATCTTACTGAAGAGGAAACTCGGCCTCATAGAGGGTAGACAGTGTCCCTAAAACTGCCCCACTGAAAAGCGGTAGTGCTTGAATAGTTCTAGACTAGGTCTATGTGCTGTTAAGCATTCGGCTACACTACTTTGGTATGTGCAGAGAGGCCTGGAAGCCTGTTTCCGGAAGGCAGAGGAGAGATGTGAGCCACTGTGGCTAGAGATTGACATTTGGATTTATACCACAGCTCCTATCAGGCTATTTCTGTGGAATGCTGTGAATCCACAGGTCCTAGTCTCAAAGACTTTTGGGGCTGTGGGCAAACTGCTGCCAATGCAGATAATGAATATATCCATCACCCCCAAAAGATGTTTGGGCCCCTTAATAATCCCTCCTTCCCTACCTAGGCTCCCCTCCTTGTTCATCCCCAGGTAACCTCTGATAGTCTTTCTATCGCTATCAATTAGTTTGCATTTTCCAGAATTTTAAAATGGAATCATACAATATGTATTTTGGGGAGGGAGAGTGTCTGCTCTTTAACTCAGCATACTTTGAGGTTCAGCCATGTTACTGCAAATACCAATGGTTCGTTTCTTTTTATGGATGAGTAGTATTCCACTGTATGGATAGAGTACAGTTTGTTTATCTGTCTATTGATGGATATAGTTCTGTTCTTCCTAGTTTTTGGCATTTACAAGTAAAACTATCATAAATATTGGTGTATCAGTCTTTGTATGGATATATGCTTTGATTTCTGTTGGGTAAATACCTAGGTGTGGAATGGCTAGGTCTTATGGTAAATGTAACTTTTTAGGAGTTTTCCAAAGTGATTGTACCATTTTACATAATCACCAGGTTATGAGAGTTCAGATTGGTCCATGTCCTTGCCAGTACTTGGTGTGGTCAGTCTTTAATTTGATTTAGACTTTAAAAATTTTAGTGATATTTCCTTGTGGCTTTCATTGGTATTTCCCTAGTGACTCGTTGAGCAGCGTCTTTTCCAGTGCCTAATTGTATCCATATTATCTTCTTTGGTGGTGTCTGTTTAGTTCTTTTGCCCATGTTTTAATTGGGTTGTGGTTTTCCTATTATTGAATTCATAATATATTCTAGATACACCTCCTTTATCAGATATGTGATGTGCTTTTTTTTCTCCCAGTCTGTGGCTTATTTCTTCATTCTCCTTGCAGTGTCTTTCGAAGAGCAAGAGTTACTTATTTTGATGAAGTTTAAGTGATCACTTTTTCTTTTACAGATGTGCTTACCTAAGAATCCTTTGCCTAACACAAGATCACAAAGATTTTCTCCTATATTTTCTTGTAGAAGTGTTACTAGTTTTAGGTTCTGTGTTTCAGTCTGATCCTTCCTGTGTTAACTTTTATGGGGAGAAATACAGATCAAAGGTTTGGTTTTGTTTTGCATGTGGCTATCTAATTATTCCAGCACCGTTTGTTGAAAAACTACTCTTTCTCCACTGAATTGCCTTTGCATCTTTTTTGAAAATCAGTGACCATATAGGTGTGGGTCTATTTCTGGAGTCTTTTCTTTGCCATTGATCTATTTGTCTATCTTTACTGTTTTCCCAATACGTCACTATGTTGGATACAGCAGCTTTAGAATAAGTCTTAAAATCAGGTAGCATAAGTCCTCCAGTTTTGTTCTTTTTAAAAGTTATTTTGGCTATTCTAGGCCCTTGGCGTTTCAAGGTGAATTTTAAAGTCAGTTTTTCAATTTCTACAAAAAAGTCAGCTGGTATTCGGATTGGGATTGCATTGGTTATAGAGCCAACTGAGGACATGACATCTGGACAATATAGAATCTTCCAGTCCATGAATGTGGTATAGCTCTCCATTTTTTTTAGGTCTTCAGTTTTTCTTAGCAGCGCTTTGTAGTTTTCAGTGTATGCACATCTATTAGATTTATCCTTAAGTACGTCATATTTTCGATGCTTTTGTAAATGGTAATTTAAGATTTCCTATTTCTGATGCTAATAAATAGAAATCTGCATATTTGTATATTGATCTTGTATCCTGCAACTTGGTACCATCAACTGGTTTCTTGAAGATTATATAGGATTTTCTTCAAAGATGATTATTCATCCAGTCTGGGTGCCTTTTGTTTATTTTTGTCTTATGTGTTGCACCGGCTAAAACTCCAGTACAACTGGAATTGAAGTGCTATAGTGGGCATCATTGCTTCGTTCCTGATCTTTGGGGAAAGATATTCAGTGTTTCATCATTAAGTGTGATGTTAGCAGTAGGTTTTTTCCTATTTGTCCTCTGTCAGGTTGAGAAAATTCTCTTCTGTTTCTAGTTTGCAGAAAGATTTTTATCAGGAATGGTTACTGTGTTCTTTTAAACGCCTTTTCTGCGTATATTGAGATATATGTTTTTTTTATTTTCAGTTTGTTGATAATGATGATAAACTGAACTTAGTCGCAGTGTATTATTTGTACATTGTTGGATTTGATTTGCTAAAATTTTGTTAATGGTTTTTGAATTTCTGTTAATAGGATATTGGTTTGTAGTTTTGTCTTCTTGTAATGTCTTTGACTGATTTTGGAATCAGAGTAATGCAGGCCTCAGAGTGAGTTGAAGTATTCCCTTCAATTTTCTGAAAGAGTGTGTATAGAATTGGCATTTTCCTTCCTTAAATATTTGGTAGAATTCATCTGTGCTTGCACTTTTCTGTATAGGATGGTTTTTAATTATGAACTTAATTACTTTACCATATTAGAAATATTTTTATTTTTTCTTGAGTGATAGTTTACTACTTGCAGTTCAGTTAGTTTTTGTTTTGTGAATGTTGAAACCCTGTTATTAGATGCATAAATGTTTAGGACTATTGTATCCTCTAAATGAATTCAGTTTTTTCATTATGAAAAGGCCCTCTTTTTCCCTGAAGTATTCTGTGTTCTAAAATCTCCTTTGTCAGGTTATTAATGTAGCTTTTCCAGCTTTATTTTGATTAATGTTAGCATGGTGTGTCTTTTTCCATACTTGTACTTTTGTCCTATTTTTATCTTTCTATTCAAAGCGAGTTTCTTATAGGCAGCATACAATTGGGTCTTGCTGTTTAATCCAACTATCTGTCTTTTAATTGTGTTGAGGTCGTTTACATTTCATGTGATTATTGATAATGGTTGGGTTTTAATCTGTTTTGCTATTTGTTTTCTATTTTTCCCAACTATTGTTTATTCCTTTGTTACTCTTCTACCTTCTTTTGGATTGAATATTTGTGATACTATTTTATCTTTTTATTGTCTTATTAGCTATAACTCTTTGTTATGTCCTTTTGGAGGTTGCTTTTGGGTTCGCAGATGATGTCTTTAGTATATCATACTCTGCCTTCAAGTGATAATATACTACCTTACATATAGTACAAGAACGTTAACAAGAGTATAATTCCATTTTTTCTTTGCTTTGTGCTTTTTGTTTTATACTTTATGTGTTAGAAATCCCCAAACACATTTTTATTATTTTTGCTTTAAATAATCCATTATTTTTTAAAGAAGTTTTAATAAGAAAAAGACATTTTTAATATTCATCCATGTCACCGTTTCTGGTGCTCTTCATTCCTTCGTGTTGATCCAGATTTTCAGCGAATATCATCTTTTGTTTTACATGAAAGACTTTCTTTAATATTTCTTGTATACCAGGTCTGCTGATGATAAATTCTTTCAGCTTTTGTATACCTACAAAAGTCTTTAGTTTGCATTTTGTTTTGAAAGAGATTTTTGCTAAGTGTAGAGTTGTAGATTGTCAGATTTTTTTCCCCAGGTCTTCAGATAAAGATGTCATTGCACTGTTTTGTAGCATTTGTTGTTTCTGATGAAAAGTGCTGTTTTTCTTATCTGAAGTTTTATGAGTTTGTTTTTGCTTTCTTTTTTGTTGTTGTTATAGTTCTTGCTTATAGTACCTCGTTCCTGAGAGATGCTCATTTTCCTCTGAAAATTACCTCTGAGAGTTCTTTGAGTTCTGTGATAAAAGTTTCTTCATAAAGAGATCACTTATTTGCTTCTGCTTGAGGCATTTTAATTTTGGAACCACTTTAAATTCTCAGCTTGAAGTGTTTTGTTTTGTTTGTTTTTGTCCACACAGATGGTGTGAATACTTGGGCTCCATATACGTTCAAAGGCTAGTTTGAAAATGTTCAAGCATAGACAGAAGTTTTAAAGTTTTCTCGAAAACTAAGAAAATTTTCTTTTACTCCCTCCTTCCCCACCAGAGAAAGGTTTTGGGAAAGTATTGTACAGATGTTCATTCCTTACCCTTCAATTTTGTGTTCCTTCACAACAGCAACAGACACACACACACACACACACACACACACAACTTGCCCATCTCTTTAGGGTTTCATTGTTTGGACATTTGTCTGTAGTTTATTGGTGACCTCAGCCCGCAATGCCAGTCTGTCAGACTTTTCCTCAGACTCCTAATTACTGGTGCCCTCTGGTTGCAGAGCTGTAGGGGTGCTGTACCTGTGTAGGGTAGAAGGAGCTTTGGATTGGTCAGGGTGGCACTTGGCTATGTCAGGGTCCCTCATTCCGTGTAAAGGATAGAACCTCAGACAAAAGTATGTACATCTGTTGATTGACACTGTTTTTGTTTGTTTTTTGTTCTGCTTCTAAGGAAGTGGGAAAACTCTTGCCTTTGCCATTCCAATGATTCATGCGGTGCTGCAGTGGCAGGTGAAGAAGAAGCCTATCCCAGCTCTAAGTAACACAGGAGCACCACTTGGGAAGACCAGTAATGAGGCTGGCGTTGAGACAGGATCACCAGGCAGGGCTGGAACTGAGTCTGGAGCTTTGCCTGCTGAGATTGGAAGCACTGCCCAGGGAGGCTGGAGCGAAGGCTAGAGCACCACGCAGCCAGGCAAGAGCCAAGATTGGAGCTACAGTCTCAGACCAGGTGCTGCCCTCCTGTGATGATGATGATGATGATGCCGGTGAAGGACCTTCTTCCCTGATCAGGGAGACGCCCATTCCCAAACAGGATGAAAACAAGGAGGACAGGCTTGATGAAGAGCAGACTAGAAAGTTCAAACAAGAATTGGGTGGCAGAATTGCACATCCAAGGCGTCCTCTGCTTGGACTGGTTCTGGCTCCCACTCGAGAGCTAGCCGTTCAAGTCAAACAACACATTGATGCTGTGGCCAAGTTTACAGGTGAGGTTTAATTCCGTTTAATAAATGTTGCCTGAAAGGATTCCAGTAGCTGGGGTGGCAGAGGTGAATCAGCTGTGCCCGCCCACTAGGGGGAATCTTTCTCTCCTGCCAGAGAATTAAGCCCGACAGAAAACTGTTTGAGTGACACATTCTTTATTCTCCCAAGGATAACACATAGCTAATGCTATTCTAGCTGCATAGGAAATTGGTTAACTTACTGGATACAGTAGATACTTGGGGCAGCGTTTGGCAAACCACTGTTTGGGTTTCTTTTTTTTTTTTTTTTTTGTAAATAAAGTGCTGCCACACCCACTTATTTACATATGTCTATGGTCACTTTTGCATCACCAATGCAGAGCGGAATAGAGGTAGTAATTGTACAGAGACCATTTAGCCCACAGGGCCAAAAATGTTTACTGTTGGAAAGGTTTGCTGACTCCTGCCTTAGGGCATTAGAACTTAACTTTTTCAGGGAATTCTTTGGGAAAGGCTGCAGAGTCGGGGTTTCAATTTTATAGTAAAAGGAGCAGTTACTTATCAAGCTCTGACTGTGTATTACAAGGCACTTTACTAAGCGCTTTGCTTGCATGATCCTTTGTGTTCCTTCCATACTGTCTACCTTGCGAAGTCCTCCACTAGAGAGGAGAAGAGAACACTAGCCATCAGAGGAGATTCAGTTTAATTTTAATTGAGGGGCATGGGCAGGAACTCCTAGGGGAGGTGTGTCACAGCTACAAGTTACATCTTTCCCAGCACTGTGGTGCACCACTGCTCATTTTTTCCAGAGCTTTGGATGTCACCATGCCTGGGTTCAAATCCAGCCCTACTGGTGTGGTTGGAGGGGAAAGAGTAGAAAAAAATGAGGTTGGGGAAATAGTCAGGGCCTAGATCATAGAAGACCTGGTAAGCCCTCTAGCAATGGCATCAACAGGGCAAGCCAGCTCTTAGCAGCCCCCTGGAGAGGGGAGCTGTGCTGGTGACTGGCAGCCTTTACTAATCTGGGGGCGCCTGTGTCAGCATTGGAAGAACTGAGCAATTAGTCTGAATAACAGTGTCCCTTTTGTTTTGTGTACCATAGGCATTAAAACTGCTATTTTGGTTGGTGGAATGTCCACACAGAAACAGCAGAGGATGCTGAACCGTCAGCCTGAGATTGTGATTGCCACTCCAGGCCGGCTGTGGGAGCTAGTTAAAGAAAAGCACCCTCATTTGAGCAACCTTCGGCAGCTCAGGTGAGAAACAGTACCTCCCCCTTGCCCCCACCCCCTGTTCTGAAGCGGACCTGAGGTGACATGGTACAGTGTGCAGTGCCTTCTCCCTGTTACAAAGTGCCATGGTGTGGTACTAGCCAGACTTGGGCCTTTAGAAAACCGAGCATGTGTGAGGGAGATTGGTTGAGGGCCCTGGGGGTGGTGGGGTGGTAGAGTATGCTGTGGATGACTCCTCTTACCTGCTGCTAACCAGGTGATGTGGGTCTGTCTGGATCCGTAGGTGCCTGGTGGTCGATGAGGCTGACCGCATGGTTGAGAAAGGCCACTTTGCTGAGCTCTCAAAGCTGCTAGAGATGCTCAGTGATTCCCAGTACAACCCAAAGAGACAGACACTTGTTTTTTCGGCCACGCTGACCCTGGTACATCAAGCTCCTGCTCGAATCCTTCACAAGAAGCACGCTAAGAAAATTGACAAAACTGCCAAACTTGACCTCCTCATGCAGAAGATTGGCATGAGGGGCAAGCCCAAGGTCATCGACCTTACAAGAAAGGAGGCCACGGTAGAGACACTTACAGAGACCAAGATCCATTGTGAGACTGATGAGAAAGACTTATATCTGCACTACTTCCTGATGCAGTATGCAGGCCGCACCTTAGTGTTTGCCAACAGTATCTCCTGCATCAAACGCCTCTCTGGGCTCCTCAAAGTCCTGGATATCATGCCACTGACCCTACATGCCTGCATGCACCAGAAGCAGAGGCTCAGAAACCTGGAGCAGTTTGCCCATCTGGAGGAGTAAGTCAGGCCTGCGCACAGATTAGCCATTGGGTCTAGGTCACCAGGATGGTGGGAAGCTACCTTCTCTCGTGGGAGCCTTATCGGTAGAAGGTAGCCTTTTTTTTTTGCACAGCGTGAGGCAGGCTTACTCTCATCTAGTACATTTGGTTGCTGGGAATGCCCAACAGAAACTTCTTTAATAATGAGTAATGGTGACAATAATACCTATTATTATTGAACACTTAACAACAGATTAAGTATTGTGCTTGCATTTTAGATACATTATTACATTCATTCACTTGTAACATCCTTGAGAAGAAGAATAGAGTCATGGTTAAGAGCACAGACTGGAAGCGGACTGCTTGAGATCAAATCCTGGCTGTGTCACTTCTAGCTGGTCAGATTACTTTGTGTTTCAGTTTTCTCATAATCAGTATAATAATAGAAGTTATGGCAGAGGGTTGCTCTGAGGAGTAAGTGAACTTATGCATTTGAAGTGTTCGGAACAGTGCTTGGCACATGGTATGAGCTTGCTAAATGTTAGCTTTAATACTTACCACTTGTCATTATTCTTATTTTATAGATTAAAAAAAGTAAGGTTTAGAAAAGCACATAAGCTTGCCCAAGGTTTCTCAGCTTGGAAGTGGTAGAGCTGGGCCTCAGACCAGCCTGTCAGACTGCGGAGCTCACGCTGTCGTGTCCATCTGCTCTTGGGCCAGAGTGATGGTCAGGCAGGCAGCACGGGGCAGATTGTCAAAATGAGGGCCTGGGAAGCTGGGCTTTAAATTGGCTTCTGCCCACATTGTTTTGTCAGGTTACCGGTTACAGACTAGTTTCAAGAACAAGTGGTTCACTTCCCTCTGAATGTTAGTAAGTAGAGTTAGTGGTTCATTGGATCAGGAGTTGGCAAACGATAGCCCATGGGCCAGATCTGGCTTGTTGCCTGTTTTTATAAGTAAAGTTTTATCGGAACACAGCGAGGCCTATTTATGTATTGTCTATAGCTGTTTTTGTGCTATAATGGCAGAGTTGAGTAGTTTCAACAGACATCACCCACGAAGCCAAAAATAGTTTACCCTCTGGCCCTTGACAGAAAAAGTTTGCTGACCTTGACTTAGAGCGGTGGTTTAATATTTTACAAACTTTAGTTTGCATCATATTCCACAGCCCTATCTCAGAGATACAGGAAGTGGGGACCCTGAAGGGCCTAAAATCTTAAGTTTTTAAGACATACGTCAGGTGCTTTTGACTCCCCTTAAACTACACATACATTAAGAAACATCACCCAGTACATATTATTGAGTGCTTGCTGTGAACCTGGCACTGTTCTAGGGGCTGGTAATAGAATAGTGAGTAGTACAAAGTCCCTGCTGTCATAGAGTTTACATCCCAGGGGAGGGAGGTAATAAACTGAGAAGTAAGTATGCAGTTCGTCAAGTGGTGCTAAGTGCTAAGAAGTAAAGTTGTATAGGGAGTTGTGCAGACTGTGGGTGTGTGGTCTGGGAGGCTTTTCTCATAAGGTGAGATTTGAGCAGAGAGTAGAAGAAAGTAAGGAAATGTGAATATCTGAGGAAGACCTTTATGGCCTAAGGTGCACTAAGTGCACAGGCTGGGAGGCAAGAGCAGGTTTGGCATGTTTGAGGAAGAGCGAGGAGAGCAAGGACGCCTGTGCGACTGGAGGGAATTAAGTGGGAGGGTGATAGGAGATGAGGTCACCGACCTAGAGTATGGCCCCATTTAATGCACTTGAGGTAGTCTTTATTATTGCAGCGTGTGGCTTGTCGATTGCGGCCAGTGAAACCCAGGTTTGGATCCTGGCTCCACAACTGAACAGCCATATATATACCTTGGGAAGTTAATCTCTCTGAGCCTCAGCTTCTTTATCTGTCAAAGGGACATATGTAATAGTATTGTCTCGTAGAGTGTTTGTAAGGATTGTTGTGTTTAGAGTACTCAGTGGTAAGAATTTGATTAATGATAGCCGTTAGTTATTATTAATGAGCTTTCTCTCTCCACCACAGTTGTGTTCTGGCAACAGATGTGGCAGCTCGGGGCCTGGATATTCCTAAAGTCCAGCATGTCATCCATTACCAGGTAGGGACATCAGGGAATTTGTAGGCATCTCCCAACATTGAGTGGGGAATTTTTAAAGCAAGGGTTGAGGGAGGGAGGAAGGGGAGGGAGGAGTAATTGTTGGTCCCAAGGCCTCACGCAACAGAGAATACCACGAGCATCTAGTGACCAACTGGCTGCTGCCACTTTTGGAACACTGTGGTGAGAGTTGTTCTCCAAAACCTCTTGACACTGTCTGATGTCAAATATCAGATAGCCCCTTTCTTTTTGACTTGGGCAGGCTACTTAATATTGGCAGGTTAGAGTCTTAGTTTCTTCCATGAAATGGGCATAATAAGTTTAGCATGTAAAATGATTACCCTGCTTGTAGAGAAATAAAAGAGTGTGGTAATTAAGTCCTGCCTGGGCTTAAATCCCAGCTGTGTACCCTTGAGCAAGTTATTTAGTGTCTTTGTGCCTCAGTTTTTTCATTTGTTAAATGGCAGTTATTACAGTATCGACTTCTTAAGTTCTTATTAAGGTGAAATAAGTTATTACGTGTGAGGAGTTTAGAAAGCCAGGTGGCACTTCCTAAATGTTAGCTGCTGTTGATCCTGACATTAATATCAGCACATGTACCTGGTAAAGATTAGCATAGAGTGGCGGTTAGGCCTATGGGCTCCGGGACCACACTTCGAGCGTTTGAATGCTTCTTGGCTGCTGCTTAGTGGGTTAGCTTTCGGCATGTTACTTAGTATGTCTGGTTTCAGTGTCATCATTTGTAAATTGGGAGTAATAACGCTAGCTACGCCATAGGGTAATCACCGAATTAAACGAGCTAATGCTGACGGATCGCCTAGCGAGTGTAAGTACTCAATAAATGGGAGCTATTCTGGCAAGATTATTTCCCCTTTAAATCCTTCATGCTTTTAACCATCTTTGAGGGTGCCAATTCAGTTTAGCAAATCTTTATTCTTCCTCTTTTTGGGAAAGAGTCTGGGTCAGTCTCTAGGAAATATCCAGATGAACAAAATACCGTTCTAGCCCCTAAGAAGTATCACATCCACCAGAGGACGTGAGATGACCATACCCATAATTTAAGGCAGAAGATATTAGAAAGTTGCAAAATAAAATCGGAGAGAGAGATAACTGCTAGTTTGGGAGGTTAGGAGGTTGGAAAGTGCTTTCTAAAAGGTGCTTGGCATTTAGGGATGGAGAGGATTTGGGCATGTAGAGGTAGAGAAGGAAGGAGGAGAAAACATGTGGAAGTGGGCAGCTGACAGGGAGTGAGAAGAAGGGGGTGTATGTTAGAAGAGGAAAGTGAAGAATGGCATGATTTCCAGCACCATTATGAACCACTGATGATCGTGCTTGGAGCACTGCATTGGAAAAGATACGGAGCCTTACTGGGGCTCAGTGGAGAAGATTGTTCTTGATTAGTGGTGTGTGCCGTGGGCGTGGGAAGGGAGGGGTTGTCAGCTCTCATGCCACATTACCCCTCCCCTCCCCTCCCCACCCCACCCCTCCCCTCCCCTCCCCTCCCCACCCCACCCCACCCCTCCCCCTCCCCTCCCCTCCCCCTCCCCACCCCTCCCCTTCCCTCCCCCCTCCCCACCCCTCCCCTTCCCTCCCCCCACCCCTCCCCTCCCCTCCCCCACCCCTCCCCTCTCCACCCCTCCCCACCCCTCCATCACCCCTCCCTCACCCCTCCCCACACCTCCATCACCCCTCCCCACCCCTCCCTCACCCCTCCCCTCCCCTCTCCTCCCCTCCCCATAACTCCCCCTCCCTACCCCGCCCCTCCCCCCTCCCCACCCCTCCCTACCCCGCCCCTCCCCCACCCCTCCCCTCCCCCACCCCTCCCCCACTACCACCTCAGGACTCTGAGAAGATTTTATATGTGGGGCTTGCAGTCCAGGATATATGATAAGCATCAAAACAGTGAAGGTCTTGCATTCTTCTTCTTCCTGCATTATTTCAAAACAGTCACAACTGGCATCAGACAGCCCTGTAATTGGGTCCCTTTGTCTCAGCGTTATTGGCAGGTGAACTTCTTTTTGAAATGCAAATGCTACAAGGGGTGATTTGCTACAAGGCAGGCCAGGATGTAATTCACATAGTGTTAAAGAGTGATAGATTAGCTTTGTGAATTACAAATCTAGTTTTAGTAACAGTTAAAATAAAACTAGGCGTGATTAACTCTTTCAGGCCAGGTTATGTTTCTTCAGTAGCCTGTTCACTGTTGCCTTTATTTTCCTTGTTCTCAGGAGAGGGGAGACTTTATTTCTATTTTTGCTGCAACAAACGGAGGGCAAGGGGACCACTCTGGGCGGGGAGCTGCTCCTTTAGAGCTCCTGACTGTTTCCCGTGGCCCAAATGTGGAATCAGGCAGGCAGAGCTGGAAGAGCTGAGAACTCGGACATAAACACAGCCCAGAAGGTCGAGGGGAACCCAGGATGGGTGGATTGCTGGAGAGCGGTGGCCAGAGACAGAATTGGAGGTGTCCAGCCAGGGGAAGCTTCCCCTTGGCAAGGACCCTGTGGGTGAGTGAACCCTGCTGACCGGAGGGTCCAAGAGCCTACAGAGAGCTGGCACTTTGAATCTTCCCCACCAGAGGGCGCCAAAGACAGATTGCCACAGCATCCGCAGAGCTCTCCTACAAGGGGACACTTTGGGGCCCGACTCTTGCTCTGGGCCAAGCACTGTGCTTGCGGGTATTAAGTATTTTCATCCTCACAACAACCCCCTGAAGAGGTCCTATTATCCCCATTTTACAGATGAGCTGAAGAGTCATGCAGGGAGTTCTTTGCCAACTCCCCGTGGGGCCCTCCCATTTTGCTCTTTACCTGAGTTCTCTGGACCCTTTCTCTTTCTTTCCCCGTCCCCCTGCCCCCTGCCCCTGCCGCTGCTGCATCCATTTCTTCCCGGGTCTCCACACCTAGGCAGGCACCCTCTTGGCTGAGTCTTTTGAAGATGGCTCGAACCCCATCGCCTCTCCAAGCCTCCATGTGACCCTCAGGAACGCAGCTTCCTCACACTGCCAAGCTCCAGTGGTCCAACCTCTCCTCCACTGCCCACTCTCTGTGGGTAGACAGCCCTGGATGCACCCAACTGTCGCATGTGTGAGAGATCTCATACTGCATACCGCTGGGGCTCTGAGATCCGGACCAAGAAAAGCTAAAGCATCCTCCAGGCCCCCATCAAAGCCTCATGAGGACAGAGGTCTCTGTCCCATTAAACCCTGTGTCACAGCACTCAGAGCACAAGTGGGCATTCAGCAAATATTGGTTGAACGAATTGCTTTTAAAGCATCTTTTTCAATGATTCCCAAGCCCTCCCACATATAGACTGGATATAGGTGCCAGGGGCTGATAGTCACAGAACTGTTAGCCCCAAGGGGCATGGTCAGCAGCGCTCTTTGGAAGTAAAGGTCCTTGTGCCCCCCTGTTCTCAGCTCTGAAGTTTCAGTTGAGATTTCTCCAAAACAGGAAACTTCTTTTTTTTTAACATTAAGCTACACGAATATTAGTAAAATGAGAAAAGGCTAAATAAAATATGGTGTATGATAACCATGGAATGCCAAACAGTAGTTAAAAATAATGAGAAAGACCTATAGAATAGAAAAAGGCCAGCTGCACAACAATATGTATGAGTTAAAACAAAACTATATCAAAAAATGCATATAACAGCACTACATTAAATGTATTCTCTGGGGCTTCCCTGGTGATGCAGTGCTTAAGAATCCTTCGAGGAATCCTTCTTTATTCCTCTAACTTTGGGCACCTTTAATTCCTGTAAACTAGGACAAGTCACTTCTCCAAGCTCCACTTTCTTAGTTGTAAAACAGGGCTTCTAATACTTCCTAGGTCACATGGTTATTATGGGGACTGCATAAAATAACATCTACAAGGCGCTTCGCACAGTGCCTGGCACACAGCAAGAACTCAGTAAGTGTTGGCTGTTCTATTGGTGGAGGGAGCTAATAGATCAACTGTGCAGAAGGGAAGGGGTGATGACTGAGCCCAGCCCCTCAGCCAAGTCTCCAAGTGTCCCTTGTCTAACGCAGAACCGAGAGATCTGTTTTGATGCTGGCTACTGGTCCCTCTGCCCTGATGAATGTTCTATGTGGAGGGTGGTCAGAGGGTGTGGAAGGACAGGGGCTGGGACCCCATCAAGCTCACGGAACAGGCTGTAGGAACTGGTTTGGGACCGGCATGCTGATAAATAGTTATTTAATAAATGTCTATATGTAGGGTGGAATTTGGTCTAAGACTTGCTTTCATTATTTCCTGGCAGCAAGGTTTGGTGGGGTACTTAACTCCTTTTCCTCTCAGAGTTTTTGGTGGTCTCTAGCATCTAGCACAGAAAACACAAGAATTGTAAATGACCAAACTGGATCAGGTCAGGCCACGGGGAGGCACTAGAAATGGGCTTTTGAAGTGAGGACCAGGAAATTAAGAGAATGGGAGAAGTCGGGGATCACAGGGGCTAAGTTGAGATAAGACAATGGAGAGTCCAGGGTGGAAAAGTTGTAACATCTGCAGGTCAATCTCTTCATCTACTTAGAAGTGACAGCCAAAGATGGCTCAGTGGCTGAAATGCAACCAAGTGTCTGGACTAAAAGGGACCCCTGGAACTGCCCTGAAATAGGCCTGTCACTACAACGTAGACTCAGAAACTTATCAAGTAACTTAATTATGACTGTCTGGTGAGTGGCATCCATTATACTGAAGGTTCTAATTAAGGATCCGTTTAAGTAAGCCTTTGAAAATGGAACTGATTGGAGGAATGTTTCTTAAATTTTTCTGAGAGCCTCTGAGTAAGAGGCCATTTCTGGAGATGAAGAACAATTGTACTTGCACTCTTATCCCAGTGAACAGATCCTTGAAACGTTCAACAAGAAGCTATCTGTTGGCCTCACACATGGGGCTTCAAACCATGTTATGATTCAATCCTCCAACCCCCATCACTAATCTGAAAAAAAAGTAAAACAAATGAAACAGGAAATATTTTGGATCAAAAACAATTAGCCAATTGTAACTGGTTATTCCCACCCCCAACCACTTCATATTAGAGAAGGATCTTTCCCTATAGTATATAATGGCATCCTTCTCAGCAATAATTTAAAATAATTCTTCTCCTTTGTGATGCTAATTAGAGATATTTATTAGATTCAACGATAGACCCTTTTCACATTGAAGGGGCATAATTCAAAAGAGGAGGACAATGAAGAGAAGGAAATATTATAATTCTTCATAAATGATGAGAAGAACTGGGAGTTTCCCAGAATAATCCAGGAGAGGATGAGAAGGTGAGGCAGGAAAGTGCATTAGTTGGGGTGCTCCAGAGAAACAGGACCAATAAGAGATAGACAGATGATAGATAGATAGATTGATAGACAGATAATAGATAGATGATAGGTAGATAGAGATATGAAGATATAGAGATATAGATACAGATAAAGAGATTTATTATGAGATATTGGCTCATGGGATTATGGAGGCTGAGAAGTCCCACAATTTGCTGTCTGCAAGTTGGACACCCAGGAAAGCTGGTGGTGTAGTTCAAAGGCCTGATCACCAGGAGCTTCGAGGGCAGGAGAAGATCAACTCCCCAGTTCAAGCAGTTAGGCAGAGAGCAAATCCAACCTTCCTCAACATTTTTGTGCTATTGGGGCCCTTGACAGATTGGATGGTGCCCCCCACATTAGGGAGGGCCATCTGCGTTGCTCAGTCTATGAATTCAAATGTTAATCTCTTCTAGAAACGCCCTCACAGACATACCCAGAAATAATGTTTGACCAGATATCTGGGCATCTGGCGGCCCAGTCAAGTTGACACATGAAATTAATCATCACAAAGGAGAAGAGGGAGAGAGAAGCCAGAAGAATGGTGCCTGTGTGCTTGTGGGGACACACACAACAGGAACCACACATGTGTTCACACAGGAGGGCATTTAAGGACCTATTTAGAAAAAACACTAATTTAGACTATTAAGAATCTCAGAGCCAGAAATGACCACAAAAGCAATGGCTCCCCTAGAATTCATAGCAGTCTTGGGAGTAGGGAGGGGAGGGCTTTGAACTTTTTTTTTTTAATGTGTTTTTTTTTAACCTATTTTTATTTTTTTGCTGTGCTGCACGTCTTGTGGGATTTTAGTTCCCGAACCAGGGATAAAACCTGGGCCCTCGGCAGTGAGAGCATGGAGTCCTAACCACTGGACCGCCACGGTATTCCCTGAACTGATCTAGGTCTTCGGGAACAGGGAAATCCACCTTAACGCCCATCTAAGCATCAGACACCAGTTTTTTGACAAGTTCCATATTGTGGAATAAAGGCTGAAGTCTGTGGATCTCCTAAGTCTGGACTGTGCCTTATTCATCTTTCTACCTCTAATGCCCAGGGTAGCATCTGGCAGATGGTAGATGCTCAGTCTATATTTGCTATATGAATGGTTGATTGAATGAACATAGCAGCACACAGATTTGGCCCTAAAATGCCATAAACCCTACAGTAAAGCCAGTCATTCTTGCTTAGACTCTCTTTCAGCTTTAGTAACTCATATTTAATCAATAATTTAAAACTCATTTAAGGGTCTATTTTAGAAGCACTAACTAAGAGAGGCAGTGAAGAGTGGCTGGTCCAAAAGGCAGAGTGGTAGCTGAAAAAGAGACAGCTGCCAGGATGATCCTAAAAGAGGAGGGAGACGGTAACATGTCAAGAACAGAGTCAAAGTTAGTTCCTTTAAGAGCTTACTCTGAGCCAGGAACTTCTGGTCATTTTGCAGACATTAAATCTTTTCAGCTGTGCAACTCCGCAGTAAGGTGAGCATAATTATTCTGTTTCACTGATGGGGAAGCTGAAAGTCAGAGAAATTAACAAAGTTGCCAATACGCAAATAGAAATCTGATTTTCCCACTACATATTACTGAACTCATTTTATTTTGTATTTTTATTTTAATTCTTGAATATGTAAAAACAATAGATAACTACAAAGAAGCAATTAAGAGTCAGCCATACTAAAACTCAGAATTAATTATTGTTAGCATCTTAAGTATATTTGTTTCCAGGTTTATGCCTGAAAAAAATTTCAGACATCTTTTTAGGCATCAGAATATGGATAAATAAATAGATGGGTAAATGGGTGAATAGATAGCTGTAGAAAGAAAAGCTATTGCAAAAATGGGATGAATCTATATATGACATTTAGAAGACTAATTACATTTAATCTTACTTGAACTTTATAGAAGTAACTGACAAGAAATAGAGGAAATCATTAAACTTCAAATAAATGTTTCTTCTTTTTAAGAGATATTTCTGAAACGATCCATGTAAAGTAATGAAAAATATTGAGGTTGAAATAATTGCCTTCCTTCCCTCCCTCCCTCTCTCCCTTCCTTCCTTCCTTCCCTCCCCCCATCTCCCTCTCTTTCCTCTTTCTTTTTTAACTAGATGTTTCTCTCATAGGTTCTTTGTCTTGTCTGATTGCTCTGGCTACTGCTTCCAATACTATGTTGAATAGAAGTGGCTGAAGTGGGCATTCTTGTCTTGTTCTTGATTTTAGAGGAAAAGCATTTAGTCTTTCATCATTGAGAATGATACTAACTGTGGGTTTTTCATATTTGGGCTTTATTAGGTTGAGGTAGCTTCCTTCTATTCCTCATTTGTTGAATGTTTTTATTATGAAAGGGTGTTGAATTTTGTCAAATACTTTTTCTGCATCAATTGAGATGATCATGTGTTTTTCATCCCTTCATTCTGTTGATGTGATGTGTTACGTTGATTGATTTTCATGTGTTGAATCATTCTTGCATTCCAGGAACAAATCCCACTTGGTCATGGTGTATAGCCCTTTCAATAGGCTGTTGAATTCAGTTTGCTAGTATTTTTTTTTTTTTTTGAGGATTTTCACATTAATGTTCATAAGGGATATCATTCTATAGTTTTCTTGTCATGTTCTTGTTTGGCTTTGGTATCAGGGTAATGCAGCCTTGTAGAATGAGTTAGAAAATGTTACCTCCCCTTCAACTTTTGGAATAGTTTGAGAAGAATTGGCATTATTTTAAAATGTTTAGTAGATTCCACCAGTGGAGTCATCTGGTCCAGGGCTTTTCCTTGTTGGGAGGTTTTTCATTATGGATTCAATCTCTATTCAGGTTTTTTATTTCTTTGTGATTCAGTCTTGGTAGAGTGTATGTTTATAGATATTTCTGCATTTCACCTAGGTTATCCAATTTGTTGTTATACAAGTACTCACAGTATTCTCTTACAATCTTTTTATTTCTGTAAAATCAATAGTAATGTTCCCAATTTCATTTTTTTATTTTAGTCATTTGAGTCTTCGCTCATTTTTCCTTAGTCAATCTAGCTAAACTTTTGTAAATTTTGTTGATGTTTTTGAAGAACCAGTTCTTGGTTTTGTTTATTTTTTTTCTATTGTCGTATTGTCTATTTTATTTACCTCTACGTTATTATTCCCTTCCTCTGCTAGCTTTGGGTTTACTTTGTTCATTTTCTAATTCCTTCAGGTGTAAAGTTAGGTCATGAATTTGAGATCTTGCTTCTTTTTTTTTTTTTTTTTTTTTTTAATTTTTCAAGTCCTCTCCTTTTTTTTTTTTTTAATTTTTATTTATTTATTTATTTTTTATTTATTTATGACTGTGTTGGGTCTTCGTTTCTGTGCGAGGGCTCTCTCTAGTTGTGGCAAGTGGGGACCACTCTTCATCGCGGTGCGCAGGCCTCTCACTATCGCGGCCTCTCTTGTTGCGGAGCACAGGCCCCAGACGCGCAGGCTCAGTAATTGTGGCCCACAGGCCCAGTCGCTCCGCGGCATGTGGGATCCTCCCAGACCAGGGCTCGAACCCGTGTCCCCTGCATTGGCAGGCAGACTCCCAACCACTGCGCCACCAGGGAAGCCCCTTGCTTCTTTTTAATATAATCACTTATAGCTATAAATTTTCCTCTTAACTCTGCTTCTGCTGCATTCCATAAGTTTTGGTAGGTTGTATTTTCATTTTCGTTTGTCTCAAGATATTTTCTAATTTCCCTTGTGATTTCTTCTCTGACTTATTGGTTGCATAAGAGTTACTTAATTTCCACATATTTGTGAATTTTGCAGTTTTCCTTCTGCTATTGATTTCTAGTTTCATTCTGTTGTGATTGGAAAAGATACTCTGTATGATTTTAATCTTTCTGTTAAGACTTGTTTTGTGGCCTGACATATGGTGTATCCTGGAGACTGTTCCATGTGCCCTTGAAAAAAATGTGTGTTCTGCTGTTGTTTGGTGGAGTGTTCTGTATAAATCTGTTAGCTTTACCCACTTTGTATCTAATTTAGCAATCTTATTCCAGCATCTTTTCTTTCACTGTGTGTGTGTACATACATATGAATTATGTATCTCCTATCATCCTTTGAATGGTCATCTCTCATTTTTTCTTTCCTTTTTGTTCCCTCACTGAGTTAAAGATATCTTCTATTAAAAAAAAAGAAATCTTCTCTTTTTGCTCACTGTATATTTGCATGAGAATTATGATATTAATTTTTTGAAAATTATGTTTTGACACGTGGATCCAACAAAGAAGAGCATGTTTTGTGGCCTCCCTGCAGGAGGCAAGACATGGATGTCTAATCTGACTTTCCTACTCATGCTCTTCTCCTGAGGCTGAGTGAGGACCAAACCACCTCTCTCCTGAGCCAGGATAAAAATTTCAAAACAAATCTTACAAAATATAGCTCAGGGAAAATAAAAAAAATACATAGAAACACAGAATTTATATAGCAATTTATACAGCATAAATTTAGTACATCATGCAGTTCTCTCTTGTAACAACTATGGAAGCAACTAAATTATACTCATGACTGAGCACCATCCCAGACCAACTGAGCCAGAATCCCTGGAGACAGGAATGGGGCATCATATATTTTTTAAAGCTCTCAAATGATTCAAGTGTACAGTGAGAGAAGAGGATGCCCTGTTGAAGGAAAAAGGCTAGAGGAGAAACTACAGACAGCAGCTTCCACTTTCGGCAGAGGATAGAATTTTCTCTTCTCTCCCTTCTTCAGTCTCCCAGCTGAATTAGGGAAGGGAAGGATCAAAGGTGCTCTCCTCAGGGCTCTCCCTCTGATTTAATCAGAGTCCATTTGGAGACGGAAACCACACCGACAATCTGAACAGGGAAAATTTAACAGAAGGAATGGTTACCTGGTGAAAGGTGTTAACCACTCAAAGGGGGAAGGAGGATCTTAAGTGTGCAGATGCAGCAACTGCAGAAAGCAGCTACCGCCCCTAGAGCAGAGGGAGAGTGGCTGAGGGGGACCCTGGACACTTAGAGGAGTGCTCGCCCCTCCCTCAGAGCTGAGGTCCAGACCCCTGAGGCGAGAGTGTGCCATTTTGGGCATTCTCTCTGAAGCTCAACTGGAGGGGATTTCAGGGCTTAGGATAGTTTCTGATTTTTTTCTGCTTTAGGCTCTGAGGGGTTTGATGGATGTGATGATGGTTAATTTTATGTCAACTTGGCTTGGGCAAGGTACCCAAATATTTGGTCAAACACCAGTCTGGATATTGCTGTGGAGCTATTTTAAGATGAGATGAACCTTTATATTGGTAGATTTTGAGTAGAGCAGATGACTGTACAAAATGTGGGTGGGCCTCATCCAATCAGTTGAAGACCTCAAGAGAAAAAGACTGAGGTCCCCGGAGGAAGAGGGAGTTCTGCCTCTGGACTGCCTTTGATCTTGAGCTGCAACATCAACTCTTCCCTGGGTCTCCAGACTGTTGGCCTGCCCTGCAGATTTTGGACTTGCCGATCCCCACATGTGCATGAGCCAATTCCTTAAAAGAAATCTCTATGTATCTACACAACCTATGGGTTCCGTGTCTCTGCAGACCTCTGGCTGATACAACAGGCTGTGGCCTGCGCGTCTTCCCCAGGTGGTGCCGCTCAGCTCATCACTCTCCTCTGTCCCATGTCTCTTCTCCAGGAGCATGAGGTGTTGATGCTGGTTGCTACCTTCCATTCCCACTAGACTGAGCTTAAGCGACTCACGGAGAGTTTAAAGGGTCCTTGCAGTTAGTGTAAAATCCCGGAGGACCCAGGGTGACCAAGAAGGAGAGAGATTCTAGTAAAGGAAAGAGAAGAGTCAGGGCAGACTCTCCTTAGAGGAGGGAGAAAAATAATTCCAGAAAAAGATGAGCAAGCAGTTTCCTTCAGCTCTAGACTTGTTCTCACCCCTGACTTCCCTTGCGCATGGGAGGTGCTCTTAAATATTCAATGTTGGTTGCAGGACACAGTCTCTTTCCTTGCAGTCATGATCTTCCTTCTCCCTTTCTCACCTACCTATGCCTTCAGCAGAGTTTTTTACTGCTCGTATCCATTCTCCCGGTCCTAGCTCCCAGCCCACCTCTTTCATGCGATCTCCCTGACTTGCTCAGTCCACACGGACACTCACCCCTTCCTGGTCACCCTGGAAATTTTTCAGATACTTTGTTTTCAACCCTTAGTTATATAAAGTGTGTTGAGTGTGTCCCTAAAGTCAGGGACTGACTGCCAGAGATTTGCTCTGTACCTTCAAAGCAGCTCACACAGGGCAGGTCTTGATACTTACTAAATATTGAACTGACTTACAAGAGCCTGCGAGAAAGCAGAGATGAACATTTCCATTGCACATGGAGAAGCGGATGGGGTGGTGCCCAAGTTCCCACACAGGTCAGAGAAAGTCAGGAATAAATCATGGGAATGGGTGCACCATGCAGGTGATCGTCTCAGTGGCCATCAGCCCAACCAAGCTGAATGCACAAAGCTCTGCTGCAATTTACAATCTCAGGTGTCCATGAATCTTTCTCAGCAAACCCGAGGCAGATCCTGCATCTTCTTTGAGGCGATGTCCTTTCTTCCTCCCACCTAACCCCACAAAGCAGTGGTTCTCGAATGTTAATGTGCTGAAGGACTGATTTTTACGGGGATGGTGGATGTATATTAAAATAAAAAATGCAGATTCCTTGGTCCCACCCATAGAGGTTCTGATTGAGAAGGTCTGGGGAAAGTCCTGAAAATCTGCATTAAAAACAATCTCCCTAGGGGATTATGGTGATTTTTGAGGAACGTAGGACATACTGAACGCGTGGCTCCCACTGGCAGGGAATTCTGTAATGACTTAAATTCCAAGGCCAGCTGCTGGGAAGACTAAACAAAATTCACTCAACAAATGCCCTAGGAACACACAGAAATCTACCCAAGGACAACTATGAGATGATATTTTTTAAAAAATCCCTTGCAAACAGAAAAACACCATCTTCTGCCTAAATCCAGAATCATTACCTTCATCTAATAACTTGCAGGGAGCATAGTTTCCAGAGTAGTTATTTTAGTGTCTGGGAAATTCAAAATGATTAGAAATGGCTCTGAGATACAGAAGAAATTAATTTCTGAGAGCCACTGGGATCTGGCAACAGTGGAATAGCCTGATGGGGATGCAGGCTGGGTCCCAGGGAGGGTCTCTTTCCCATCCTTTATAGCTCATGCTCAGGAAAGCACTCTTTACTGGAAAAGATTGCCTGAAAAACTTGTTAAAATACAGATTGCTGGGCCCTACCCTCAGAGTTTCTGATTCTTTTAAGTCAGGTTTGGGGCCTGAGATAGTTGCACTTCAAACTTCCCAGGTGCTGCTGTTAAGGCTGCCAATCTGAGGACCATACTCTTAGAACTACAGCTTTAGAGCAATGGCCAAGACCTGCTTAGGATGTGAGAACTGGTCTGGAATCACGGCTGTACTACGCTCAAGTCACAGCCCACGCTGAGCTGTGACTGGCTGTGTGCAAACTCGAAAAAGTCTTGGGTTTTTTCTTTTTAACTTTTTACTTTGAGATAATTTTAGACTTACAGTCAAGTTGTAAAAATAGTGCAGGGCTTCCCTGGTGGCGCAGTGGTTGGGAATCTGCCTGCTAATGCAGGGGACACGGGTTCGAGCCCTGGTCTGGGAAGATCCCACATGCCACGGAGCAGCTGGGCCCGTGAGCCACAATTGCTGAGCCTGCGCGTCTGGAGCCTGTGCCCCGCGACGGGAGGGGCCGCGATAGAGAAAGGCCCGCGCACCGCGATGAAGAGCGGTCCCCGCACCGCGATGAAGAGTGGCCCCCGCTTGCCGCAACTGGAGAAAGCCCTCGCACGAACCGAAGACCCAACACAGCCAAAAATAAATAAATAAATAAATAAATAAGAAAATCCTTTAAAAAAAAAAAAAATAGTGCAGAGAGTTTCTATATACCTTTTATCCAGCTTCTTATTTAACATCTTACATAACCATAGAACCATCATCAAAACTAAGACTGTAACCTTGGTATAATACTATTAAGTAGACTATAGAATTTATTGAATGTCACCCCGGTTTGTCCACTAAAGTCTGTTTTATATTCCAGAATTCAGTGCAGCATCCCACATGCATTTAGTTGTCATGCCTCTTTAGTCTTGTCTTTCACTGGCTTGAAATTTTTGAAGAATACTTTTCAGTTATTTTGTAGAATGTCCCTCAGTTTGGGTCTGTCTGATGCTTTCTCATGATTGGATCGAAGTTATTGCAAAGGATGCTTTAGATGCTGCTCCCGTCTCGATGCATCATTTTAGGTGGCTCATGATATTTGTGACATCATGGTGTCACTGGTGACATTAACTCCACTCAATTGATTAATGTGGTGTCCACCAGAATTGTCCACTGTTAAGTGACTATTTTTCTTTTTGTAATGACTAAATATTTTGGTGGTTGGAGGAGATCCTTTGAGACTGCAAATATCCTGGTTCTTCTTAAACTTTTACATCACTAATTTTAGCATCCATCTGTGGGTCTCACCTGCAGCAATTATTACTTTGGTGTTCTAATGGTAATTCACTATTTCCTTAATTTCCTCTACATTTACTAATTAGAATTCTTCTGTTTGGAAGAGTTGTTCCTTCTCTCCCATTGTTTTAAAATGTTGAAGAACTTTAAAAAACATTTCTTGAAGGGTAGGTTTGCTGGCAATGAATTCTCTAAGTTTTAGTTTGAGAAAGTATTTATTTCTCCTCCCCTTTTGAAAGATTTTTGATGGATATAGAATTCTGGATTGACAGGGGTTCTTTAAAAAATTTCAGCATTTTAAAGATGTCATACTACTGTCTTATGACAGCCATGGTTTCTGATGAGAGATCTGTTGTAATTTTTATCTTGTTCTTGTGAATGTAATGTTCTTTTTTTTCCTAGCTGCCTTCAAGATTTTTTGTCTTTTGTCTTCTGCAATTTGAATGATATGCCTAGGTGTATGTGGTGTGCATTTGTGTATTATATATGTGTGTGTTTGTGTTTATATCTAAAACTTGCTAGGTGTTCTATGAGCTTCTTGGATCTTGGTTTCTGTCATTAATTTTGGAAAATTCTCAGCTATTATTTCTTCAAATATATCTTCTGCTCTGTTCTCATTGTTTTCTCCTGGGATTCCAATTATTCATGTGCTAGCCCATTTGATATTGTCCCAAAGCTCTTGGATGTCATTTTTTTTTCATTCTTTCATCTCTTTGTGGTTTAGTTTGAGCAATTTCTATTGGCCTATCTTCAAGTTCGTGGATTCTCTTCTTGGCTGTGTCAGTCGACTGACGAGCCTGTCAAGGGCACTGTTTACCTCTGTTGCTATGTTTTTTATTTCTAGCATTTCTACTTGATTCTGTCTTATAGTTTCCATCTCCCTACTGAAATTATCCATCCGATGTTGCCTGATGCCCACTTTTTCCTCTTGAATCTTTAACATACTAATGATAGTTATTTTAAATTCCCTGCCAGATATTGTCTAACATCTGTTTCAAATCTGAGTCTGGTTCTGACAATTGCTTTGTCTCTGGGGGAAGTTTTCTTTTTCGATGTTTTTGGCCTGTCTCATAATTTTTTTTCTTGAAAGCTGGGCATCTTGTGTATGTCAGCAGAGACTGAGGCAGAGTTTTTGTGCCTAGACACGAGCATGCCTTTCCTATTGATAGATGCTTAGTGTGGATGTTTGAATTAATCCAGTTAGCAGTTGGCCTGGATTTGAGGTTGGTGGTTGCTATGGTTACCCTCTGCTCCCCAGGCCTCACATACCTGTAGCAATCCTTGTGTTTAGAATGAAACTTGATTTGCCAGAGCGAGGTCTGTTTGATCTTGAATGTTAGGTCTTCTCCCTGCACCCTTCTGAGATAGGGTCTCTTTGCACACTCTCATCTTCCCAGCAGTATGCCGCTGATACCTGTCATCGGAAGCTCCTGAGCTCGATGGGGAGGAGGTTGGGAGTGTTTGTGTTGTTCAGATTCAGCCTTAGTTTCAGAGAGGTGCCCTGTCCTTGGGCATCCGGGGCGTGTTCGTCCCAGTCCTCCTGCTTGTCCCCTGCCTGTGCCTTTTGGTGCAGCACATATTCCTGCCTCTCTCCCTGAAGCAGAGATGCTTTTCTGTCCCCTTGCCCCCACTGCAGTGAGTTTTCACTCTGCCCTGAGAGCAGATTTTGTTGCCCCACCTCCACTCCACATTAAGGCTTTTGTCCCATAGGGGAGACAGGAGAGAGAGGGTCCTGGTGGAGTTTCTCTCCCCACGTGGCAGCCACTCCCCTCCTCTGGCTTTGTGCCATGATGGACACTTTCTTGGAGCTCTTTTGGGTCTCTTCTGTGAGTGCTCAGTGGGGTTCATGGAGAAAAGATCTGCAAGAGGGTGTGGGCTCCTCCAGTTTCTGTGGACCTTGGGGCTTCACACATCCCACGAGGCTAGACTCATCATTCACCAGTTCATCAATTATTCTGGCTAAATGCTTCTACCCCAGCTAAGTGAGCACTTGCGTTTCCTCTTCTTCGGCAGATTATGTTTTTCCTCCTGTTTTGGGCCAGTTGCTCTGCGACCTCAGCTCTCCAGTGATTTCCCACAAAGTGGAGAATTTGAAGCTCATCTGGCTCTTTTTCATTGTTTGGCTGGAGTGATGTTCCTTCCAGCTCTCCACATCTAGGGGTAGAGGCCAGAAGTTTTATCAAGTCCTTACATTTTTCTGAGGCTCAGTTTCCTCATCAGAAATGTGGGAATGGTGATGCCTTCTTCACAGGACTGTCATCAGGATCAAGTGGCACATGGCACACATGGAAGCTCTTCAAAAAGTATAAAGATTATGCCAGGTAAGGTACTGTTCTTGTTAGATCATCCTTACTAATTATATACAGTCATTTCTGGAACCCAAGATAACAAGCTCCTCCTCAACAGGGGCTCTCAACCTGACTGCACGTCAAAAGCACCAATGAACACTGTGCAAAATATATTTCTGAGGTTCCAGCATCAGAGAATATTTTTCAGTAGGTGAGGAATGGAACCTGAGAGTCTGTCGTGTTAACAAAAGTCCTTAAAGGATGCTGATGCACAGCCAGGCATGAGAATTCCCACCTCATCTGGTACTTTCCATCCCACATTATTAGCACACCACTGTATATCCAGGAAGCAGTAGCTAAATTTTTAAATGAGATGACAAGACAATCTATCAAACCACTAGGCTACCTTTTTTCCATACCAGAAGACTGAATCTTCCAGTACACTTTTTTGTTTAAGTAAGGGGTGGGAATTTCCTCATTGCTTCCCATGTGGTACATGGCTATAGATAACCCCATTCCTCTGGAGGCACAGAGAGTATGACATTGAGAATTTTTTCACGTATCTGTTGGCCGTTTGTTTGTCTTCTTTGGAAAAATGTTTATTCAGGTCCTCTGCCCATTTTTAAATCAGATTGTTTGATTTTTTTGCTGTTGAGTTGCATGAATTCCATACACATTTTAGATATTAACCTCTTATCAGATAGATGGTTTGCAAATAATTTCTCCCATTCTGTAGGTTGCCTTTTCATCTTGTTATTTCTTTTGCTATGCAGAGCTTTTAAGTTTGATGTAGCCCCTCTTGTTTATTTGTGCCTTTATTGCTTGTCCTTTTGGTGTCATATCTAAAAAAATCATTGCCAAGACCAATGTCAAGGAGATTTCCCCCTATGTTTTCTTCTAGGAGTTTTATGGTTTCAGTATTTATGTATTTAATCCATTTTGAGTTAATTTTTGTGAGTGGTGTAAGATAAGGGTCTAGTTTTATTCTTTTGCTTGAACAAATGAATGTATTGCTTTTATTCTTTTGCTTGAATGCATGAGTGAATGTCCAATTTTCCCAGAACCATTTATTGAAGAGGCTGTCTTCTCTCTATTGAGTATTCTTGGCTCCCTAATCAAATATTAGTTGACTGCATATGCTTGGGTTTATTTCTGGGCTTTTGATTCTGTTCCATTGGTCCATGTGTTTGGTTTTATGCCAGTACCATACTGTTTTGATTACTATAGCCTTGTAATATAGTTTGAAGTCAGAAAGCGTGATGCCTCCAGCTTTGTTCTTCTTTCTAAGGATTGTTTTGGCTATTTGGGGTCTTTGTGGTTTCATACAAATTGTAGGGTTATTTTTCTATTTCTGTGAAAAATGCCATTGGAATTTTGATAGAGATTGCATTGAATTTACAGATGGTTTGGGGTATTATGGCCATTTTACCAATATTAATTTTTTTGACTCATTAACATGGGATATCTTTTATTTGTGTCTTTAATTTCTTTAATCAAAGTCTTATAGTTTTCAGTGTACAGATCTTTCAACTTCTTGGTTAAATTTATTCCTAAATATTTTATTGTTTTTGATGTTAATATAAATGGGATTCTTTTACTTCTTTTTCAGATATTTCATTGTTAGTGTATAGAAATACAACTGATTTTGTATCCTGCAACTTTACTGAATTCATTGATTAATTCTAACAACATTTTTTGTGGAGTCTTTTGGATTTTCCATATGTAAGATCATACCATCTGCAGAGAGAATTTTTACTTCTTCCTTTCTGATTTAGATACCTTTTATTTTTTTTCTTGCCTAATTTCTCTGGCTAGGATTTCCAGTACTATGTTCAATAGGAATGATGAGAGTGGGCATCCTTGTCTTGTTCCTGACCTTAAAAGATTTCAGCCTTTCACTGTTGAGTATGATGTTAGCTGTGGGCTTGTCATCTATGGCCTTTATTATGCTGTGGTACATTCCTTCTATACCCAATTTGTTGAGAGTTTTTTTTTTATCATGAAAGGATGCTGTATTTTGTCAAATGCTTTTTCTACATCTATTGAGATGACTCTATGATTTTTATCTTCAGCCTATTGGTGGTGTATCACATTTATTGCTTTGTGAATGTTAAACCATCCTTGCATCCTAGGGATAAATCTCACTTGGTCATAAAAGAATGTATTACATTATGTCATATAAGAAGGAGGAAACTTCCTTTCTTTCCAAATCTTGGAATAAAATGGGCTCTTCTAGAAGCTGGTCTTGTTTTTCCTTTGGCTTCTGAAATGCTGTGACTTATCATCCTTCACTTCCAAGGGCTTAGGGACCATAGTCCTGATGATGAGAGCCTAGACCCAGATCACTTCATTTACCTGGTGCAGTGATGCTGCAATGCAGATACAACTGTTCCCACATTAACAATGAGGAAACCAGGCTTTAAAACATTAAGTAATTTTCCCATGTTCATATAGCCAGAAGGTGACAAAGCCAAACTTCAAACCCAGTCTGTATAATTTTAACTTACTTATTCTCTAACTTACTTCAATCTGAACCCCAGTTAATTTTTATGTGAAGTGTGATTATTTCTCTCTCTTATTTCAGAAAAGATTAAAGGCAGTTTGAAGATAAGTACCCTACCTACTTCGCAATGTGGTTATGAAAGTCAAAATATTACAACTGTGAATGGATAAGCCTTAAAAGCTATAAAATTCTAGCAATATCCAAGATATTACAGCTTTCCCAGAACATTCTACTGTGCCAAATCATTCAATTGGCTCAGCTAATACTAAAATAAAAGGACTCAGTGGAACAGAAACAAAGGCATTGGGGTCTTTTGGTTTAGTATATAACCATCACCAAGAGTGACACCATTTAATAAATGAGAACAGTTAATGAAGCGCAGTGTGGCAAGTGCTGGGTGGCAGGTGCAAGAAGAGAACAAAATCTTTCCCTGTTGGATATAACGTCCCCCCACCCCCGTAGCACGTGGACCACCAGCGCCCACTGCATTTGCAGCTCCTCAGAGGCCACAAAGCCCTGCCCTGAGCATCTCCTCATTTGATCTGGTGTTGCTACTGTTTCCACATCACAGGTACAGAGGGAATGGGACACAGTGAGGTTGAGAGACCTGCCCACTGTCTCTCACATTAGAACTACTGGGCCTGGTGTTCAAATCCAAGAACTGTTCTTTACCACGTGGTGGGCATGACCTCAGAAACTGTGCTGTATTTTGTTACTTTTATGTAGCCCCCCCCCAATGTGGGATGTGCACCAATGATTTGGGTGGAACATGAGATGATTTTCGGGGCCCGCAGGCTTGGAATGAATTAACACTGAATCGTACGGTGAGAAAGTTACTCCCTTCCCAATTCTCTTCCAGTCCTTTCATTACATCATGAAGAGAGTCTCTGTTTGGTGCTAATGAGTCTTTATAACAACTCCCCCCCACATTTGCCAATCTCCGTTTTTAACCGAGAGAGAAAAGATCTCGGGATTAAAGCCTTTACTAGGATACGGGATCTTGTTAGAATTTTATAACATAGTTTTATCTTCATTTTATTGGTGTTTGCAATGACTCTATTTTCTGTTTATGGCAAGTGACGAGTCTTCTGTTTAGGTAGTGAGAAAAGGTTTCTTTTTAAAACAAAACTAATTAAAACTGAGCTGATTAAAATATCAAGAAGATACTATTTCAGGTAGGATGGAGATATAACAAAACTTGTGCAAGTGCGTGGGATGATGGTCACTTGAGAAACTTGATGGTCACTTGGGTCTTAGCTTTGAGGTCCCTGCATTCAAGGCCAGTTCACATTTATAGCGTCACAGAGAGCTCAAGATGGCCAGCTGTGAGCCCAGCCATAGATGAAGCCTGACCACCTCATGATGCTGAGTCAAAAGGTCCTTTATCACTCCGGGGAGTCTCTGGGTTCCTAAACAGAAGAACCTGGGCCAACCAAAAGGTCACACAGTGACAGTTCAGAGAGAACAGAATAGAGAGAACTGGTCAGGAGGGCTAGAGACATGCTGAGTGGGGACAAAGGTAACAAGAGAAAATAGCAGTAAACGTTCTTACTCTAGTGAAGATGTGAGGACCCCTTTGGAAACATGATGAAAACCATGAAGCTCGTTACCTAGGAAATTGCACATGTGTGTTTCTGCTCACGTTCATGTACGCATACATAACAATATTAGGGGATTTGTGGGCTCCAGGTTTTGAACTCCAGCTTTGATATTACTATCTAGAAATTCTCTTATTGACCAACTCACGCCTAAGGGTAAGTATAAAGAGGTTTATCTAAACAAAGTTTCCTAGTTTTGTAATTTTTTTGGCATGTTACTCCCATCCATCTATCCATCCATCTTAAATGCACTGCACTTTTCTCTCCTTACACTGGTTCTCAAGTGTTTCCACCAGGGAACCCCCAACCTAGAGGAGAACAAACTCATCCTCTGAGACTCTGAGAAGACTTAGAAAGCTCATCATAAGATCACAAATGTTTTTCATGTTTAGCTTAAAAGTTTATGCCAATTTTGGGACCTACTTAAATAGATGTGTTTTGACATAACATCTCTCTGCAAAAATCATTTAGTAAAACTGACCCTCCAGAAAGATGAGGCTTGCTTATACTGATGCTTCTTGGCCTCTTGGTACACCTGCGAGATCTCTAGGGACCCAGGTTAGAGAAGCAAGGCCTTGCTTCGTGCCAGTCCCTGTACCAGGAATGTGGAGATCAAGAAATCCCCTAGGGACAGGGACCCAGATGCTCTCCCCATCCCCACAGTGCCTCGTGCAGGGCAGAGCCCCCAGGGAGCTCAGTTTATGATCAGAAGTTCCTAACAAGGGTTTTGCAGTAGCTCCAGGCTGCTGCCCTGTAAGCGTGATACAAGGTAATGGTTGAAGATCTCTGACTTTGGAGCTTCACAGCCCTAAGTTCAAAGCCCAGCACTGCTGCTTATCACACTTTGGCTCTAGGGCACTCCTGGTACCGTAAAGAAAATATCTGGGTTTGCCAGCTGGAAGAAAAGTCAACTCAGCCTGGAGAGGGAGCTGTTGGGGGTGTTCTGAGGCTGGGTAGAGCATGGGTGAAGAGCCCAGACTTCATCAGAGACCTGGGCGCTTCTCCTAGCTGTGCCCCATCAGCCCTGAGCATTCAGACAAGGAGCAATCCCTGCGTGCCTCTGTTTCCTTGTGTCAAAAACAAGGGGGTTGGATGGGATGGTTCCTAAGGGTCCTCCCAGCCTGATGCTTTCTGCTCAACAATTCAGTTTCACTGGGCAGAGCTTTTCTGCTTTATCTTCTTTATGGCGCCCATCTTTCTTCCTCATTTCTGAAAGTGCCTTTTGGACACCATTCTCATCTTATAAAAACTGCAGCTATCTCTTATGAACTCTGCTCTCATCCCCCCAAATCTTCTCTCCTGCGTAGATGAAGAAGATCAACAGCTCTTGTTCCTAGCATGGACTGCTTTAACAACATGGGAGGTTATGTAATTAGACTTGTTACAATACCACAAGGCAGAAATGAAATGGATTAGACAAGAGAAGCCAAGTTTCATTATGTGGTCTAGAATGTTTCTCCAGCCAAGAATCCAAGATGATGTTCACATTCTTAAAATTAACTTCCTATTTCCTTTTTCTCTGAGTGCAGTAAGTGCCTGTTTAATTAGGCACCCTCCCCCCAATGTCCTTAATGAGCAATCATGTAATCTTCGTTAATAAAATGAGGATTTATTAAACTTTCGATTCTAATAAATAGTCAGCCATTATCTTTGCAATGGGCCCCAAGCCCTGGTAAAAATGAAGTGGTCTCTGGGACCATTCAAAGGGTCCATTCAGTAGAGCTTAACGTGTTAAGAACAGAGCATAACGTGTTAAGAACAGAGCTTAACGTGTTAAGAATAGAGCTTAGTGACAAGAGTGAGTCTTCCCACCACCACGCCTCAGTTTAAAGGCCTGAAGCTGAATTTTGTTTTCTTACCACACTGAGGTCCCACAGACACCTTAGTCAAGCGTTAAGAGCTTAAAAATAAAAGAAAGGAAAAACAAAAATAGAGAGGCAGGTATAAAGAGGAACAGATGCTTTCCCTAGCCATGGCCCCATGGATGAATCTGCCCAGAAGGAAGCCCAGCAAAAAGAAAGCCCAGTCACATTCTCAAACAGTTCCCACCCTCCCTTTGTTGAAGGGACTAAGAGAGGCAGTTAATTCAGCTGTTCAGAGTTCCAGGGGAAAATCAGGATCTTCAGGATTTTTATTTCCAAATGAAAAATAGAGCAGCAGGATATCAAGGCTTAAGGAAGCCCTCCCTCTCTTAGGCAGTTAAAACCCTGCAGCAAGGTGGGTAAAGAAGACAACGTGATGTCTTAGACTGCTTTTGTGGTTCATTTTTAAAAGACTGAATTTAGACTTAAAGAATAAAGATAAGGAGAAAGGCATGGAGGCTGCAGGTTCCCGCAGCCCTGGGAAGTGGCTGTTTGCTGGAGACAAGAAGATATTTCTCAAGCTGGGCTCCAGGCTAGAAGGAGCAGAATGAACCCAGCCAGGGCACAGAGCTGAGCTGGGTGACAGTATCCTCGTTGTCCATTCTCTCCTTGCCCCTACCTGTCCCCGCTGGTCTCTGCCAGCCTGTTGTTCATTATTGCAAAGGCTCCTACCCCCCCTGAGAATTCATCGTCCAGTGACAGAGTGCTGGTCTGGTGGGGGCAGCCATTGGCCATTTCGGACAGCTGCTTCTGGAGGATGGCTAGTGAGACCTTGTTGGCCGCCAAGAAGTCCTTCATGGAGATCATCTCACCCGAGAGACGCCGCCCATCCGTGTCACTCTCTCTGACTCCATCCGTTTCTATGGAGATGTTGCACCGGTTCTGGACAGTGCCTGGCATCACCACGTTCCTCCGGGACTGCAAGAGTCGTCTTTGGCATTGTTGGCAGCACCCGCCATCCATCTTCCTCAGGATCCAGTTCATGGACTGTTTAATGAGGATGGAGATGACATTGAACAAGGAGTAGATGCAGCAGACGCCCATGAGGATGAAGACGAAGTTGGCGAAGCGGTAGAGGCCCTGGCTGGCATACCGGGCGTTCTGGCTGCTGACGAGGTCCCCAAAGCCAATGGTGCTGAAAGCCACAAAGCAGAAGTAGAGTGCGTCGAAGTAGCTCCATCCTTCCACGGAGGTGTACATGGCGGACGCGCAGCAGGAGATGAGGAGGGAGGCCATGCACAGGATCAGCATGACATAGTACACGGAGGGCTTCCAGCCAGCCGAGCGGTCCACCTCACCTTTCCCCGGGTTATTCAGGCTCTGCTGGGGCAAGGCCCCCCGCCTCCGGAGCTGCCGCTGGTGGCACGATTTCATGATGCAGGCGATGACGGTGATCAGGCGCTCCAGGAAGAGGTTGAAGAACAGGATGGTGCTGGAGCACCCGAGGAGGCCATAGAAGATCAGAAAGATTTTTCCTTCTACTGTGGCTGGAGTCGTCATCCCAAACCCTGCAGGAGACACAAATCAGAGGAGAGTGAGGGAGATCTTTGCCGTGAATGGGGTCAGTCTTGGCTTTGATGGCTGGCAAAGGACCTGAAGAAACAGTTTGGTAAAAGCACTCTGTCCTAGCCTTTCTAGGAACGAGAGGGAGAATTCTGACTTGCTGTTGAAGACACTAAGCGTTGTTCAGAGCTGGGCTGCTCAAAGCGCACATGGTGCCACAGTGCAAATCAGAGAAAGGTACCTCTTCCTCTGAGTGGATACCACCAGTGACAGTGGCTTGGTGATGAGAACGTGGGCTGGACTTCAGCCTCCCCTCCCGATTCTGCTAGATGTCCTCATACAGTAGATGACCTGAACAACCATACTTAACAGACGTTGTTCAGAGAGATAAACAAAGGCTCATACAAAGAAAAGTCTTACAGAGTTCATTTATTCTATAAACACTTATTGGCTGCCATTCCAGGAATGGGGACTAGAACTGTGGAAAAAGATAGATCTGGCCCCTGCCTTCATGGAGCTCTAATGGAGTGAAGTGATTACTATATTTTGTGATAAGTGTTGTGATAAGCGTGGTGCTGGAGAATGTTCAGGGTCTTATGGGAGCTATTAAGAGGGAAACCCATCTCAGACTTGGGGTCTAGGAAGACTAAACAGGGAGAACCTAAAGCTAAAGAGGAGTTAGGCAAGGCAAGGAGGGTGCATGTGTGTGTGTGCGTGTGTATATGTGTGTGTGTGTGTGCGTGTGTATTTGTGTGTGTGTGTGTGCGTGCGTGGTGGTGGTGATGTTTCAGGCAGAGAAACAGTACATGCCAGCATATATGGAAATGAACAATTTGCTCAAGATTTTCCGATCTTTAAACAAAACTCTCATGCTTTGGGAGTGGTAACTGAGGTGTTAGTTGTTATAGTTTGATAACATATAAAAAGTCTCTCTTGCCTTTGTCTCTTACTGTTCACAGTTTTGACTTCCTTGACCTTTCTACCCCTACACACAGATATGTTAGTAAGAATACCAACTGTAGGACAGTGGACATCACTGAGAAAAAGGAGAAACGGAAGAAAAATACACTCAGTATTTCTCACTCAGGGGCACTAATCTTCAGCCCACTGTGAGGGACACGAATTTCTTCCAAGCAAATGATTCAGTAAACATGAGCAGTCTGATTTGTTTGAGGGGATGGGCATCAAAGTCCTTCTGAAAATAAACACCATCTGAAAAATAAGTACTCATCATGCCACCCTGGGTTCAGTTTTTTTATTCAAGTCAAACCTCCTTGTTTGTATTTTTTCTTTTTTCTTTTTTTTTTTTTTTTTAAGGATAACTTTAATTAATTTATTTATTTTTGGCTGTGTCGGGTCTTCGTTTCTGTGCCAGGGCTTTCTCTAGTTGCGGCAAGCGGGGCCCACTCTTCATCGCGGTGTGCGGGCCTCTCACTATCGCGGCCTCTCTTGTTGCGGAGCACAGGCTCCAGACGCGCAGGCTCAGTAGTTGTGGCTCACGGGCCCAGTAGCTCTGTGGCATGTGGGATCTTCCCAGAGCAGGGCTCGAACCCGTGTCCCCTGCATTAGCAGGCAGATTCTCAACCACTGCGCCACCAGGGAAGCCCTGTATTTTTTCTTTATTATCAAGCTCAGTTTCCTAACCGGGGCCACATCATTGGGATCTCTAGGATTCACCCATTATCCTCTTTCCTGATAACACCCTGCTATCATCTAGCCAACACTTTTCTTTGCTGCCACAGCTCAGCCCATGGCTGCCTCCCAGTGCATCCTGGGACGTGGTCAGATCGGACCTCGCGATTTGTGAGCTTCTGGGATTATGACCTCCTGCTCCCTCTTGTGGAGCCAACGGGCCACCTTTCCCAAACACCTAGGTGTGCATACTGTGTTACCATTTAGTTTTCCAAGTAAATTCAATTTTCCTTTCTCAGCATACAAGGGTCTATCTAGGGTAGGAAATTAACAATGTATAGCCAAGAGCCTGCAGGAAGATACTGATTGCTTTTTAGTGGGATGGCGTGGAGTGGAATGGGCGATCAGGTAAGGAAGGAGCAAGGGACAGGGAATAATTCCACTGGGAGTTACAGCCCTGGCCCTTAATGGTAGAGAGAAAGTCAGACCACCATCTCTTCTCTGGGAACTCTTGTTCTGAAAATTAAAGGCCTTTAGTGACTCTTGGCAGTGTAGGTTTCATTTATTAGATATCTTCATTATGATGTAAGGAAATTCTCTCTTTGCTGTCTTTTCTCTTGTTAGTAACTTTAATTCTTATCCCCAAGCTTGAGTTGCAAGGAGGCAGTTGAAGTAGTGGAGAATTAAGAAAAAACTTAGTGAGTTTAAGGACTGAGCTGAGAGCAGTGTCTTCTTCTACCCAGTCTAAAGAACATGGAGGCGTGACCAAGGTGTGGAGTGATTAGTTCCTGATTACTTAGGGCTGCGGGGGGAACCTCCTCTGGCTCAGTGAATTCCTGAAACCAGTAAAGCTTGTGAATGCTTCTGCACTAAGAAGATATAAAAATGAAAGCTGGAGCCCTTGCCCCAAAGCTGTAAGGCTAGCAGAGTATTGCAGCTCTCTTCATTGAAACAGAACTGAGGCAACACACAGGAAAAAGGAGAAACGTTTATCTGCAGCCATTTACTGACCCAACAACATTCCAAAAAAAGGATAAAGTTATTGAAAATAGGGAAGGCCCAAGATACCCTGAGAAAACCATAATTCAAAAAGACACATGCACCCCAATGTTCACTGCAGCACTATTTACAGTAGTCAGGACATGGAAGCAGCCTAAATGTCCATCAACAGAGGAATGGATAAAGAAGATGTGGTACATATATACAATGGAATATTATTCAGCCATAAAAAGGAATGAAATTGGGTCATTTGTAGAGACGTGGATGGACCTGGAGTCTGTCATACAGAGTGACATAAGTCAGAAAGAGAAAAACAAATATTGTATATTAACGCATATATGTGGAATCTAGGAAAATGGTACATATGAACCTATTTGCAGGACAGGAATAGACACAGACATAGAGAATGAACATGTGGACACGGTGGGGAAGAGGGGATGGAGATTGAGATTGACATATATACACTACCATGAGTGAAACAGGTAGCTAGTGGGAACCTGCTATATAGCACAGGGAGCTCAGCTGGGTGCTCTGCAGTGACCTAGTTGGGTGAGATGGGGGGTGGGGTGGGAGGGAGGTCCAAGAGGGAGGGGATATGTGTATACGTATAGCTGATTCACTTTGTTGTGCAGTGGAAACTAACACAACATTGTAAAGGAACTATACCCCAATAAAAAACAACAATAACAACAAAAAACAATTCAACAGGGCAGCTCATTTTTTGAGCTGTATTTGTTAAATTAAAAAAATATATTAAAAAAAGGGAAGGCCCAGAGGTAACAACAGGTGTATATGTGGAGGAGTGAGGGGAGGCATTTGCCAACAGAGAGCTTTCTTGTGTAACACAAGACTCAAGTGGGCAAATGTTTTCTTTTACAAAATGTTCCTCTGATCCCAGAAGGAACTTAATGATTTTCCTCTTGGACAGCAGAGAAGCAGGAGTAATGAGTAGCTCTCAGTCAAAGGTAAGAACAATTATTTATTGAGCATCTGTTAAGGTCAGGGGCAGCACTAGTTGTCTGGGCCACACAATGATGGCCTGGACAAAGTCCTTGGCCTCCAGGAGCCCATCATACAGGCTGGGACAGATAAACTGCTGTCTACAAAACAAGGCAGAGTGAGTCAAGGGCCAAAGTAAAGGCACAGTGGTGCTATCCTGGCTTCAGGGTCCCGAATGCAGCCTCACTTGGGATGAATGACTGAGATCCATATAGGTTTGTTGCTGAAGCCAGCTGACAAGCTTGATAAGCTGATTTTTTTCCAATGACTGAGACTTCTAGTGATTTTGCAACATGTTCCAGGGATTTAAAATCTCTATATTCTATCTTGTTTGTTTGGTTTTAAAACATTCAATTTTATGAAAGAAAGGATAACTTGTGACTTTTGATTACCTACACTATTTGCTTGATCACGACCATCTTTTCAATCAGCAAAAATGACAGATGGCACAAGTGGTGTTATTCATAGAAGCAACGGGAGACAGCTTCCTAATATTTGCAGTTAGAGGTGTTGCCATAGCTTTTACTACTCTCAGAGCTTAACAGTGTGTCAGCTAATAATGCAGGCTTTTTCATAGAAAGTCTCCCACTTTTTTGAGTCCCATAATACTGAGCATTACGGATCCCTTGGACTGGGAATAATAAGCCTCAGGGTCCTCCTTAGTGGAGGAAAAGGACACAGGCATTATCAAAGGCCTGCCCTCTGCCAGGTATCACTGACTCCTAATACCCAGGCCCGCTCCCGGGTGTACAGGTGTAAAGCCAGAGTTAGAACCGAGATTTATCTTGTCTCCCAGGCCTGTGATCTTTCCACCTGCCTAAGCTAAGTGAGTGAAACCACTGTCAGGTGTACACACTGTAAGTAGAACTGAGAGAGGGAAATTAACCAAGCGGCTAAGTTCCATGCTTTACCTAGACACCCAGACTGCAGTAGCTGCCAGATCTGGTACCCAAATCAGGGGATCGGCTGAATCAGAAGCTGAAACCCTACAGTCTTCACTTACATTTCTGAATGTACGTGTGCCTCTCCCGACCAGTGATGCCATTAAATCGGTTTTAAAAACCTGTTACATCCCATGCATTCGGTCTCTTTGTATTTCATAGGCACACAAATGAATCTGATTGTCACAGGTGGTGCTTTTCAATATACAGTTTCTTTCCTGTGCTTCAAGCCTGAAGTCATCCGATTTGTGTCCAGCCCCTGAGTCTGGGAGCAGATGAGCTAGCTGACTGGGGATCAAGGGCACATGAGTTTGGTTTGGAGGCCAAGGGAGCTCGCCTGGCAGTCTTCTTCGGCCGAGCTCCCTTGGCCATTTCAGATCGGGTTTTTTTGTTTTTGTTTTTTAAATGAAGGTTTGTGGCATCCCTGCATTGATCAAGTCTGTTTATTTATTTATTTATTTATTTATGGCTGTGTTGGGTCTTCGTTTCTGTGCGAGGGCTTTCTCTAGTTGTGGCAAGCAGGCGCCACTCTTCATCGCGGTGCGCAGGCCTCTCACTATCGCGGCCTCTCTTGTTGCGGAGCACAGGCTCCAGACGCGCAGGCTCAGTAATTGTGGCTCACGGGTCTAGTTGCTCCGCGGCATGTGGGATCTTCCCAGACCAGGGCTCGAACCCATATCCCCTGCATTGGCAGGCAGATTCTCAACCGCTGCGCCACCAGGGAAGCCCTCAGATCTGTTTTAATGTGCTCCTGGGACCAAACCAGGCTCCCTGGTGTCCTTGGGGCCAGGAATGAAGCAATTAGGCACTGCCAGCGTCCCGGTCAACCCCAAAAGAGCCCTTCACTTAGACCATGAAGAGAGGAGAATAGGTCTGCCGTCTCCCACCCTTTTATGCGTATAGTGTCAACTACATATTCTTTCAAAAAATTAGTCAAGGTGAAAAATCAAAAAGCTTTGCATTATATTTTTCAAATATACACAGAGGTAGAGAGACTACTATAATAAGCCCTCATTTCCCAGTTTCAGCAATTGTCAAAATCTTGCCAATCATGTTTCTCCTATCCCACCCTACCCCCTTTATTTGCTGGAATTTTTAAAAGTAAATCCCAGACAGCATGCCATTTCATCCATTAATAATGATGCATCTGTAACTGATAAGGACTTTTTTTTCCCAGTATAACCACTATGTCGTTATCACACCTAACGAAATTAACACTAACTCTTTAACATCAATACCCAGTCCACATTTCAGTCTCTCAAAAATATATTTTTACAGACCATCTGTATGAATCAGGATCCTAACGAGGTCCACGCAGTATATCTTTTAAGTCTCTTTCATTTGTTAACAGTCTCCCTTTCCATTTTTTTTTATGCCATTGACTTGTTGGGCAAATGTGTCCTGTAGACTTAAATCATAATTTTTTCCAGAAACATTTGGAGAAAAATGTATATTATGAGAGTGACTTCAGATGCAGCAGCAAATCTCAAACATTGCATGGGGACATACAAATTGGCATAAACTGTCTAGAAAGCAATTTGGGAATATGCATGAGACATCTTAAAAATATTTATATCTTTCTCTCTGTTTTTTTTTTTTGTTTTTAGGAATATATCCTCCAAAGTATTAGAAATGTGACTAATTATGTACAGTGATGTCACCCTGTCTTTACTTTTAATAATGAAAATCTTAGCAACCTAAGTGTCAGATAACAGGGCAAAGACTAAATAAAAGTAGCCATTAAAATTACACATACATAACAGAACTAAAACAAATAATCCTAAAATCTATATGGAAACATAAGAGGCCCAGAATTGCCAAAGCAATCCTGAGGAAAAAGAACAAAGCAGGAGGCAAAACCCTCCCAGACTTCAGACAATACTGCAAAGCTACAGTAATCAAACAGCATGGTACTGGCACAAAAACAGACATAGGGATCAATGGAACAGAATAGTGAGCCCAGAAATAAACTCACACACCTACAGTCAATTAATCTTTGGCAAAGGAGGCAAGAATATAAAGAAAAGACAGTCTGTTCAGCAAGTGGTGCTGGGAAAGTTGGAAACCCACATGTAAATCAATGAAGTTAGAACACACTCTCACACCCTACACAAAAATAAACTCAAAATGGCTTAAAGATTTAAATATAAGACATGACACCATAAAACTCTTAGAAGAGAACACAGGCAAAATATTCTCTGACATAAACCATACCAATGTTTTCTTAGGTCAGTCTCCCAAGGCAATAAAAATAAAAGCAAAAATAAACAAATGTGACCTAATCAAACTCATAAGCTTTTGCACAGCAATGGTAAACAAAATGAAAAGACAACTTGCGGACTGGGAGAAAATATTGCAAATGATGCGACCAATAAGGGCTTAATTTCCAAAATGTAGCAGCTCATACTCAGTAATAAAAAACCAAAAAACCCAGTCGAAAAAATGGGGAGAAGACCTAAATAGACATTTCTCCAAAGAAGATATACAGATCGCCAATAGACACATGAAAAGATGCTCATCGTTGCTAATTATTAGAGAAATGCAAATCAAAACTACAATGAGGTACCACCTCACACCAGTCAGAATGGCCATCATTAAAAGTCTACAAGTAATAAGTGCTGGAGAGGGTGTGAAGAAAAAGGAACCCTCCTGCACTGTTGGTGGTAATGTAAATTGGTGCAACCACTACAGAAAACAGTATGGAGGTTCCTCAGAAAACTAAAAATAGAGGTGCCATATGATCCAGCAATCCCACTCTTGGGCATATATCTGGACAAAACTGTAATTCGAAAAGATACCTGCATCCCTATGTTCATAGCAGCATTATTTACAATAGCCAAGACATGGAAACAACCTAAGTGTCCACTGACAGACGAATGGATAAAGAAGATGTGGTCCATATAAATAATGGAAAACTACTCAGCCATCAGAAAGAATGAAATAATGCCACTTGCAGCAACGTGGATGGACCTAGAGATTATCATACTAAGTGAAGTAAGTCAGAAAGAGAAAGACAAATACCATATGATATCACTTATATGTGAAACCTAAAATATGACACAAATGCATTTATCTACAAAACAGAAACAGACTCACAGATAATAGAGAACAGACTTGTGGTTGCCAAGGGGGAGGGGGATGTGGGAGGGATGTAGTGGGAGGTTGGGGTCAGCAGATGTAAGCTTTTATATATAAAATGGATAAACATCAATGACCTACTGTATAGCACAGGTAACTATATTCAATATCCTGTAATAAACCATAATGGAAAAGAATATGAAAAAGAATATATACATATACATATATATGTATAACTGAATCACCTTGCTGTACAGCAGAAATTAACACAACATTGTAAATCAACTATACTTCAATAAAATAAATTTTTAAAAATTCTGTATACATAAGATATATATATTATGTACAAAATAAGCTATAAGGACATATAAACAGGGAATATAGCTAATATTCTATAATAACTATAAATGGAGTAGAACCTTTAAAAATTGTGAATCACTATATTGTACACCTGTAGCTTATATAATATTGTACATCAACTATGCTTCAATTTAAAAATTACATATACAAATAATTTTTAATGACTAGAGAAAATGTTAAGTGGAAAAAAGCAGAGCCAAAGTGTGTCTGCAGAATGACTCAAGCCTGGGACATCCTCATTAAATATTTGTTGGATGAAAGAATAAACTTTACAAAATATATTTATACAGCTATATATATTGTAGCAGTTAGGGTGCTTTTGGATGCCAGTAACAGCAAATCATAAGTAGGGGTGGCTTAAACATGAAGGGGATATATTATCTCATAGAACATGAAATTTGGAGATAGGGCAGCTCCAGGAACGGTTAATCAGGTGGCTTTCGAACATCATCTATGAACCAAGATCATTTCACCTTTCTGGCTCTGGCTCCATCAACATGTCGGCTAGTTCCCCCTCCACGCCAAAAGCTTCAGGAGTTACCTCCTCACACATCAGTGTCCAGAGTCAGAACATGTTGTGTTCCTGCCTTGTTTATGTCTTTATTGGAGAAGAGAATCCTTTCCAGAAACCCCCTGGCAAAATTCCCATTGTATACCATTAAGCAGCACCAAGTCACACATCCACTTCTCAAACCAGTTATCTACAGGAGGAATGGATTTCCTCTTAGACTGGTCAGGGTTTACCAGCGCCCCTGAGGAAGAGACGGACCCCAAAACAGGCAATGTCTGCCACAAACATACACAGAAAAAAACAAAATAAAGGGAAAGACACAAAAGTCTTAATCGGTTATTTCAGGGTGGTGATAATATGGGTGATGTAATTCTTTCTTAATGATTTATATCGTTTATTACCTTTAAACTGAGAAAAATATGTTATACTATTCTGGAACGTTTCCTTAGATTGCAGGTAAACACCTGCCCAGAAGAAGCATTCCTCTTGATTCATCTCCTTAATACACCGAGAAATCAAACTTTGACTTGAATAAATGTTTTCATAATCTTTTTTTAAAATTTTTATTGGAGTAGAGTTGATTTACAATGTTGTGTTAGTTTCAGGTGTACAGCAAAGTGAATCAGTTATACATATACATATACCCACTCTGTTTTTTTTGGGGGGGGGTTGGTTTTTTTAAAAACTATTATTTATTTATTTATTTGGCTGCGTTGGGTCTCTTGCTGCACGTGGGCTTTCTCTAGTTGCAGCGAGCGGGGGCTACTCTTCGTTGTGGTGCGCGGGCTTCTCACTGCGATGGCTTCTTTTGTTGCGGAGCACGGGCTCTAGGAGCACGCGCTTCAGTAGTTGTGGCACACGGGCTCAGTAGTTGTGACTCACAGGCTCTAGAGCACAGGCTCAGTAGTTGTAGCACACGGGATTAGTTGCTCCGCAGCATGTGGGATCTTCTTGGACCAGGGCTCGAACCCGTGTCCCCTGCATTGGTAGGTGGATTCTTAACCACTGCGCCACCAGTAAAGTTCTTTTTTTTGGTGTTTGATTCAGAAATGTTAAGCCTCTTTGTGTGGGATGAAAGAGGTTTCATAGGGGTTTGTGGGTGTTTTTTTCAAAAGACCCTCCAATTTCAATTGGGAAGGAAAAAGGGGGCAAGAGCAGACCCCATGGATTATTCTTGGGGGGGAGGTTGGGGGGTGGGGAGTGGGTTCCAATGATGGAAGAGTCAAGGGTCTCACCAGGCACACTATCTCTACACAGCCTTCACGTCCAAGTTTTTGCGTTACAGGTGAGGAAACTGAGGCACCAGTAAGCCAGGTAACCTTCATGAGTGGTGCTTGGCCTGAACCCAGGTTCTCCATCCAGACTGCCCTCCTTTACTCTTGTTGCCTGTGGTCAACTATTTCCAGAGATGATTTTGAGCTAACTGCTCCCATCCCTGTAAGCACTTACTGGTCCTCCCATCAACAGGGGAAGCCTACTTCGCTTCCCCGTGAATCTTGGGTGACCTTGAGACTTGCTCTGATCACCAGAATGTGGTAGAAGTGAGGCTGTACCAGTTCCAGGCTTAAATGGTAAGAAGCCCAGCAGTTCTGTCTTTCTGTCTCTGGATCCATGAGTTGCCGTGTAAGAAGCGTGACCCCTCAGCTGGAGAAAGAGGCCCGGCTCTCCCCAGCCATTCCAGCCTCCCCAGATATTGAGTAAAGCTATCTTGGACATTCCAGCCCCAGTCGAACTCCAAGTTGAATGCAGTTGTATGAGTTATACCAGCTGATACCTGATGGAACCAAAGAACCACCAGCTGAGCCCAACAGATCCACAGAATTATGAGAAATGTCCATGGTTGTTGTTTAAGCCACTACTTTGGAGCAGTTTGCTACATAGCAAGCAATGGATAATGAAATGACTTTTCTCTGGGACTTGCAGTTTTTTCACCAGGCATCTTCTCTATTTCCCTGCCCCTCCAGCTCCTCCCTCCATTTTTTTTTTTTTTTTGGCCGCACTGTGCGGCCCGGTTCCTAATAGGCCATGGACCGGTACCCCTCCTCGGCCCGGGGGTTGGGGACCCCAGCCCTATGGCATAGATTTTCATAACAATATTCATAGTGCTAAACAGCCACCTCTTTTTAAAATTTTAATTAATTAATTAATTAATTAATTGATCTATTTTTTGGCCACATAGCATCTTAGTTGCAGCACGCAGGGTCTTCGTTGAGGCATATGGGATCTTTCGTTGCAGCGTGGGCTCTTCGTTGTAGCGCACGGGCTTCTCCCTGGTTATGGTGCATGGGCTTTTCTCTAGTTGTGGCCTGTACGGGTTCTCTCTCTCTAGTTGTGGCGTGCAGGCTCCAGGGTGCGTCGGCTCTGTAGTTTGCGGCACGTGGCGTGCGAGCTCAGTAGTTGTGGCGCTCAGGCTTAATTGCCCCGCAGCATGTGGGATCTAGTTCCCGGACCAGGGATTGAAGCCTCGCCCCCTGCATTGGCAGGTGGATTCTTTACCCCTGGACCACCAGGGAAGTCCCAACAGCCACGTCTTGAGAATGGATTCCAGAAGAGATGCTTCCATTGATGGCTAACTGCTGCTAGGGTATAAACTGAAGTTAACGTACACAACACACACTTACCTGTTTATAGTGAAGTGTTTAATGGTAAATGACCACTCAAACAACACAATAACACCAGAAACTGCTTGTGTTAACACCCTGTCAGGATTTTTATATGATAAGCCAGGGTTTGAACCCTCTAATGGAAAGCTGTGGTTGTGTACCAAATGTTGACACGCCCTGCAGGAGAGAAACAACTTTCGTTCACCTCACACTTGAGGCACCCCTGTACTAAGGCAAAGGAACAAGAGGATGACTCATCCTTTTTGAAGACCTTCTAAAACTTTTAAAAAGTCACTCCTTTCCCATCCTAAACACTTTGTTGAGTTCTGTAAGAAAGAATTCTGCCAATAAACAGAACATCCCTTTGGCTCTTTGGCTTGATGGGATTTCACATGGCACCATGTTTGTGGTCACCCTAATCTTCCTTATACAAACTAAAAAGACAGTCCCTATTAATTAGTAAAATCAAGCTAAGAATGTCTCTCCTTTGACACGGTTCTTTCTTCACAACCAAACACTGGAAAATTACCAAGAAGGAACGATGGGGTGCGAAACTGGCTTTCTCTGGCCTCTTTCAGTTTTCCTTCCTGGTCCAGCATTGTGCCCTGTGGCTCCCATGTGCATAATAAATCAGGGCTGCTCAGCAGAGCCTCGGTCCTGCAGGGGAAGAGCCGCCCCAGGAGGGATGGCGCAGGCCCTTCAATTCCACCCAGGTCCTGGCGTCCAAGCCCTGTCTCTTCCCTCACATGTTTGGAAACGAGCTGGAGGGATGGGTGACAAGTTTAAGTAAGTGAACTGCTATTTACTGAATAGTTAGATGGGTAAAACCTTGTCTTAGCTACTTATATTAAATGTTTAGAAGATCGGACCCTGTCCCTTCAGAGAAAGAAAGTAGAGTGTGTTAGTAATTTAAAAAAAAAAGCACTCTGGAGTGCCAGAATGGTGATGAGGGTCCCTTAAAAGAAACTTGGGATAATGAGAAACTGGGAGGATACCTTAGGACGCTAGTACAGGAGGTGAGCGGGGAGAGGCGTGCAGGTACATGAAGGGGTGGAGAGGTCACCCGTGCTTCCCAGGCTCTTGAAAGTGTGGATAGGGCTTCCCTGGTGGCACAGTGGTTGAGAATCCACCTGCCGATGCAGGCGACACGGGTTCAATCCCTGGTCCGGGAAGATCTCACATGCCGTGGAGCAACTAAGCCCACGTGTCACAACTACTGAAGCCCATAAGCCTGGAGCTCGTGCTCCGCAACAAGAGAAGCCACAGCAATGAGAAGCCTGTGCACCGCAACGAAGAGTAGCCCCCAGTCGCCGCAATTAGAGAAAGCCCGTGCACAGCAACGAAGACCCAATGCAGCCAAAAATAAATAATTTTTTTAAAAAAGTGTGGATAAAGTTTTACGTATCTTCTAAAGAGCATGCTTAAAGACAGAGGTTTAAAACATGAGGGTCAAATGTTCACAGTCAAAAGTTACTTCCTCTTGGATAGGTTCTAGATGTTGAGGAGAGAGCCACTGCAAGGTCAGTGTTGATGTGACAGTCAAGTGAGGCAACATTTCAGTATTTGTTAGGTTCCAAACACTGTGCTAAGAGCAGGGGCAGGGTGGGGGGTAATTAGAGGATAGAACATCAAACCTGGTCCAGGAGATCAAGTACTAGAAACAACACACAAGAAGGAAACCTGTACCAGGTTGTGTATCAAGTAGACTCCTTTACCGAGTCACCTGCAGACGACATAAAACCTGGATGGAAAACTTCTGTCAAGCTTCAGGAAGGATGGAAGGTCTGATCACACCTTTATTTACAGTCTGAAAAATAACCGAGAAGTGAATAAGGTAGAAGGAAACTACGGTCACTTAGGACAGAAGTCTTGAACTTAAGTACACATGAAAATTCCCTGAGGAACTGGTTAAAAACTGGGGATTTCCAGGCCTCACCCCCAGAGATTCTGATTCAGGAGGTTGAATGGGGCCAGAAAACCTACGTTTAAACCAGCACCCATAGTGATTCTGATAAAAGGGCTGCAGACCCCACTCAGGAAAACACCACCAGCTGGGTTCAGAGCACAGGGGGCAGGAGGGTTGGAAACAAAAGTCATGTCTGCCTGGGAAGATTCTAAAGTAGGGCCCCCCATTTTCCCTGCCAAAACCCAGTAAAGGACTGATACCTCTGGGGTCCTAAAGGCAAAAGCAACCCATTTTCTTTTGTATATTAATATACAATGCAGAAAACACTGCAGATGGTGCATTATATCAAAATGAGCTGTCTTCAGAAGTTCTGGATTAGCTGTGGGACCATGGCAGCTGCAGACATGATGGCAGCTGCTCCCCTTCCTTTGGATTGAAATGACTTCCAAAGTAATCCAGGATATTTTTAGAATGTGCTATTTTTTAGGATTATGACACACCTCTCTCATTTTGTTAACAGTAGAGCATCCTTGACAAAAGATTATGATATCATATGTAGTAAAGATTAAACTATTTTCCAGGTAACTCTGAACTAAGGGATGTTTCTAAACTCTTTAGCAATAAGTAGTTTATAAGTCAAAAATAAGTGACTGGGCTTCCCTGGTGGCGCAGTGGTTAAGAATCCGCCTGCCAATGCAGGGGACACGGGTTCGAGCCCTGGTCCGGGAAGATCCCACATGCCGCAGAGCAACTAAGCTCGTGCGCCACAGCTACTGAGCCTGCGCTCTAGAGCCTGTGAGCCACAACTACTGAGCCCAAGTGCCACAACTACTGAAGCCCATGCGCCTAGAGCCCGTGCTCCACAACAAGAGAAGCCACTGCAATGAGAAGCCTGCGCACCGCAATGAAGAGTAGCCCCTGCTCGCCGCAACTAGAGAAAGCCCGCACACAGCAACGAAGACCCAACACAACCAAAAATAAATAAATAAAATAAATAAATTTATAAAAAAAAAAATAAATAAATAAATAAATAAATAAATAAATAAATGACTGATGTCCTAACTATAAAAGCAGAAAACGGGGGTGTGACCAAAAAAGGATTCTTTAAATCATTTGCATTACTTTAAGTCACAGTAAGTTTTGTACTCAGAAGGTAACAAAATTGGCCTCGTGGGAATCAGACTACGTCAGCTCCCGAAGAGGAATTTTACAAATTTCATTTCCCTGAGAGATCCACGGAGTCATGGGGGCGTCAGCTCTGTGTTTAGTGCTGTCTCAAGCTCTCTGCCTCCTCACAAACATTTAGCTAGTGTGACAGCTGGAATAAATGCTATCATTATTTCTGACTTTACCCTCATTTTCAAGGGGGAAAATCATTTGATTTACTTATCTCAAGTGGGTGTCCCAATTCCAGGGCTTCTTAATTTTTAAGTAGTGAAACTACTCCTTAAAAACAAGCACCTAGGGCTTCCCTGGTGGCGCAGTGGTTGAGAATCTGCCTGCTAATGCAGGGGACACGGGTTCGAGCCCTGGTCTGGGAAGATCCCACATGCCACGGAGCAGCTGGGCCCGTGAGCCACAATTGCTGAGCCTGCGCGTCTGGAGCCTGTGCCCCGCAACGGGAGGGGCCGCGATAGAGAAAGGCCCGCGCACCGCGATGAAGAGCGGTCCCCGCACCGCGATGAAGAGTGGCCCCCGCTTGCCGCAACTGGAGAAAGCCCTCGCACGAACCGAAGACCCAACACAGCCAAAAATAAATAAATAAATAAAAATAAATAAATAAAAAAAAAAAAAAAAAAAAAAAACAAGCACCTAGGGGCTTCCCTGGTGGCGCAGTGGTTGAGAGTCTGCCTGCCAATGCAGGGGACACGGGTTCGAGCCCTGGTCTGGGAAGATCCCACATGCCACGGAGCAACTAGGCCCGTGAGCCACAACTACTGAGCCTGCGCGTCTGGAGCCTGTGCTCCGCAACAAGAGAGACCAAGATAATGAGAGGCCCGCGTACTGCAATGAAGAGTGGCCCCCGCTTGCCACAACTAGAGAAAGCCCTCACACAGAAACGAAGTCCCAACACAGCCAAAAATAAAAATAAAACAAAAAAAACAAAAAAAACCCCCAAGCACCTAGGGACTTACCTGCTGGCGCAGTGGTTAAGAATCTGCATGCCAATGCAGGAGACACCGGTTCGAGCCCTGGTCGGGGAAGATCCCACATGCTGCAGATCAACTAAGCCTGTGTGCCACAACTACTGAGCCTGCACTCTAGAGCCCGTGAGCCACAACTACTGAGCCCGCGAGCCACAACTACTGAAGCCTGTGCACCTAGAGCCCGTGCTCTGCAACAAGAGAAGCCACTGCACTGAGAAGCACGCGCACTGCAACGAAGAGTAGCCCCCGCTCGCCGCAGCTAGAGAAAGCCCGTGCGTGGCAACAAAGACCCAATGCAGCCAAAAATAAATAAATAAATAAATAAATTTATTTAAAAAAAAAAACAAGCACCTGTAATTATGTTCTCTGTTGAACAAAATTGCCCTCCCCAAGACTACAAAGAAATGGTTCAATTAAGTAGTATGTTAGCACAACACAGGTGGCAACTGATGAAAGGTGCCTTTTCTTCAACATGAGTGAGAGGATCTGGCTGCAAGACATTATGAAAATGATACCTTTATTTTAATGGATATCCAGATAAAGCACAAGCAAATCCACCTGCCTTTTTGAATTTCTTGCTGCTGCGGAGAGGGATGTAAGATTCTCCTGGAGTGGTGGTAGCTGGTGTACACAACAGTGATGCCCACCTGTTCTGCTTGACCTGGGATGACTCCCAGCCCACCTTCTCCACACCTCGCTCCTCCCACAGCAGCAGCCTTTTAGCTCCTTTGTGGGATCCTAGTGCTTCTAGAAATCTGGTGTGAAAGTCAAAGACCTACAGAATATTGATGTTTCTCTCGCTTTTAGGGTTTTACTTAGATGTATGATGTAACAAGGATGAAAGAAGCATGGCCCAGGCAAGCTAAATGACAGAATCATATAAGACTGAAGAAATCAATGTGTTATTTATACTATCATAATATATGTTCCTCCCCAGTCTGTACCGCTTCCCTAGAGACTCATGAAATTTCCTACATGTTACGGACTGAATGTTTGTGTCCTCTGCAAATTTATATGTTGAAACCCTACCCCCTCAACGGGATGCATTAGGAGGTGGAACCTTTGGGAAGTAAACAGGATTAGATGAGGTCATGAGGGTGGAGCCCTCATGATGGATTACTGCCCTTATAAGATTCACCAGAGAGAGCTAGTTTCTTCTTCTCTGCTTTACCACGTGAGGATACAAGGTGAAGACAGCAGTCTGAAACACCTAAGGGGGCTGTCACACCCAAGAACCCAACCAAGCTGGCACCCTGATCTTGTAATTCCAGCCTCCAGAACTGAGAGAAAGAAATCTCTGTGGTTTATTAGTCACCCAGTCTATGGTATTCATTATAGCAGCCTGAGCTAAGACAGTATGTTACTACTGTACCCATACCTACCCTGCATTACCTACAATTTCCTAGAAACATTTGGCAAACATCCTCATGTTTGCAAAGAAAAGTAGCTCTAGGGAATCAAAGCTCCCTACAGCAAATCAAGTGTTTTTTTCCTTTTTTTCCCTTCCTTCCTTTGCTTCTAGTCTCCTACCTTCCATTTCTTTGAAAAAGTCTTTAGAGACTCAAACCTCATTCTTTGTAGAGGCACCTTCTGGGCTGTACCTAAATGAGTCACTGCTCTGTAATAAACTGTGCTTTGAGGGGCTCTGTTGGGGCCTTTTCTTAAAAACATTTAATTTTGATATTATTAGTTCCAGAAAGCAATTATAACTTTCTTTTGCCCAAAGCCAGTCGAGAACCCATTTCAGAAAGCACCATGACACTTGTGGCACAAATGGAATTGGTATAATAACTGCCAGTGGAGCTGTTTGAAAATAGTATAACAAAATGGTATTTTAGCTAGTCATGGGGAAAGAAAGGGCTAATTCATTAAGACTGATTTTTCCACTGAGGGAAAAAACACTGAAGACAATCACTTCCTGTGAACTCAGGCTATTAACCCAAATGCGAGGGTCTCTGGTAAGTTACTTCAGAAAATGGAAATGTGAACTTAAAACTTGGAGAACAAGTCTGAGGTGCCCAGTGCAAACCAGAATTCAGGTGCACCCTGAATCTGATGTGCATCTCGTCAATCACACTGTTTATGCTGAGCGGCGTCAGATATGATGGCAAAATCATAGGGCTGGAAAAGGGCAAAGGCACTGGTTACCCACTGGGGGATGGGAAGAGGAGTGAGCAGCTGCACATTCAGACAATAGGCCTTGAAGAGAATGATTTAAACCCTAAACTTGATTTCAGGGACTCTCCTATCTGAGTGTACTTTCACTGGAGGCTTTCTGGAGTTGACACAAAGAGATTTTCTTCTGATGACATCATTTCTGGTTTAACTGGCAAAACAGGCTCTACGATCAAAGTCCACCTAATTTGCCCATTTCTCCCTTAAAATTATGCTACACTTCTACCTTTCTCTTCTCTCCCATGTGCATGTGAAGTATTCCTTCTCCTTGACAGGTCACCTGGGTTCTTCTCTTTGCTTACTCATCCATGCAACAAACATTTACTGAGTGTGTACTATGTGCCAGATACTGAGCTAATTGGTATCAGTAAATAAGATATCACCTCTCAGCTTCCTTCAACTATATTTCTTCCAGAATTTATACTTTCTTTCTCTACCAATTTCTGCTTCATTGCCTACATTTTTCATGTTCATTGGCCTTTTGTTTCTCTTCTTTTGTGAATTCCTATTCATGCCTAGTCCATTTTCCAATTAGGGTATCTATTGTTTTTCTTATTGATTTGTGAGAGCACTTCATAGATTTTTAAGAAATTAACTTGTCATCTTTTACATATGTTGAAATAGTTTTCCCAATTTATGTCTGTCGTTTATTTTTACATGTTTTGTTGCTATGCCAAACTTTAACTTTTATGTAGGAAGATCTATCAGTTTCCATCAATCTTCTTTTGTGGCATTTGGCTTTAGGAGTCCTGGAGAGAGAAGTCCTTCCTTACCCCAAGAATATACTGGTATTCACTTACAGTTTGAATTTTAAAACTTGATAATCATTCCTCTTTATCTGTAGGGATCTAACATTTAAAAAATACTAGTTCGTTTTTCTCAGTACTATTTTTAGTTAAAATTTTTATTGAGATATTGCAAACTGATAAGCAATCATAAGAAATAATAGTGTGTTTATACTTTACCCAGTTTTTTGCTAACACTTTGCAAAACTACAGTGTAATATCATGACCAGGATATTAACATTGCTATAACCTACCATCTTATATTTACATGTTGCCTTTTTTACTTGTACTCGTGTGTGTGTGTGTATGTGTACTTAGTTCTAACACAACTTTGTCACATGTGTAGGCTCTTCAGCATCATTTTTAAATAGTCCATTCTTTTTCCACTCTCTTGAAATTTCATTTTTATCAGAGGCACCTTTCTTAAATTTGTTTCTGGATTATGTATTTTGTTCCATTGATCTGTCTATGCTGGGACTGGTACCCCAAACCCAAACAGTTCTCCTTTTTTAATATCCGTGAAGACTCTTCCCTCCTCCTTGTCCCCTCTTCTCTTCCTCCTTTCTCCTTTTTCTTTTCAAAAATGCCCAGCTTATTTCATGTCCAATTTCCCTGATGAGCTTTAGAATTATTTGGTTAAGTTCCAGAAAAGATATTTGGATTTTTGATTAGAGTTGCCTTATGTTTAGAGATTCATTTGTAGAGAAATGACATCCTTACTAAATTGAGTTTTCCCACCAGGAAAACTATCCGTTCATAGAAATCTTTAAAAAATAAGCCTTAGTAGAATTTTGTAATTTCCTCATATAAATCCATCACAAATATTGTCGCACTGAATTCTGTTTCTTAGCTTTTGTAGGTGATGTGAATGGAGTCTTTCCCTCTACCATATATATTTTTTTGGTTGTCTGTTTTCTTATTGACTGTTTTTATTGACGCATAGTTGATTTACAATATTATATTAGTTTCAGGTATACAACTTCCTGATTCAATACTTATTATAAAAATTATACTCCATTTAAAGTTATTATAAAATATTGGCTGTATTCCCTGTGTTGTACAATATATCCGTGTAGCTTATTTATTTTATACATATTAGTTTGTACCTCTTAATCCCCTACTCCTATCTTCCCCCTCTCCCCCGCCCTTCCAACTGGTAACCACTAGTCTGCTCTCTATATCTGTGAGCCTTTATTTTTGCTATATTCACTAGTTTGCTTTATTTTTTAGATTCCACATATAAGTGCTATTATACAGTATTTGTCTTTCTCTGTCTGACTTATGTCACTAACCATAAGACCCTCCAAGTCCATCCATGTTGCTGCATATGGCAAAATTTCATTCTTTTTTAAGGCTGAGTACTATTCCATTGTGTATATATACCATATCTTCTTTATCCATTCATCTGTTGATGGACACTTTGGTTGCTTCCATATCTTGGCTACTGTAAATAGTGCTGCTATGAACAGGGGGATGCATGCATCTTTTCAAATTAGCATTTTCATTTCTTTGGATATGTACCCAGGAGTGGAATTGCTGGATCATATGGTAGTTCTATTTCTAGATTTTTTTATGAGCCTCCCCCTCCCCTCCACAAGAAAAACCCCCAAACAAAACCAAAACATATGTCCTCATCCTTCAAGGCCCTTGCCAACTGCCTTTCCTGCTTCTCTCAGGCCCTGACCTCACCGTGTTAGTTATTGATGAACTCTTGCCCATTCCTAGTCTGTGAGCTCAGCACAGACCAGATACTCTAAGCTTTAAAGTTTAACTTTTAATTAAAAAACCAGCTCTCTCTTTGTGCTTTTGAATCTTCTGGATGAGTTTCTCTGCAAAGGCAAAAGAGAATGGTTGGTGTAGGTTCAACAGAGAGATTTCTTCAACCTGGCTGAAGTGACTTGAGGCCCAAAAGGCAGCAGAATTTATCTAAAGGGGCAATTTGTCCCATCAACGTCCAGATTTTTGTGGTTGCCTGATAGCTCCCTTGGAATATACTTCTCTTCTGCTCTCCACACAAACAATTTCTCTCTTTCTTCTTCTTTTTTTTTTTTCTTTTTTCTTTTGGCTGCACTGCGCAGCTTGTGGGATCTTAGTTCCCTGCCCAGGGATCAAACCCAGGCCTTGGCAATGAAAGCACCGAGCCCTAACCACTGGACGTCCAGGGAACTCCCACAATTTCTCTTGCTAATCTGGGTGTTCTTATTTTGCTGTGGCCTGAAGGCCTGGATTGAGTTCCTGATCAGCACTTCTTTGTATTCTGTTAGACTTTAAGCTCCTTAAAAGCAGAGTCTTGTCCTTCAGCCTTCCCCCTCCGGGGACCACCCCGCCACACACACACAATGGCTAAGAACTCGAAGCCTGAAGTCAGTCTGTCTGGGCTCAGATCTGAGCCCCATCACTTCCCCAAGGACACTCAGCTAGAAAGGGATGCAGAGAGGGTTTGATCATTATCTTAACCTTGAGCAAATTATTTAAACTATGCCTTGGTTCCTTCATCTGCAAAAGCAGGTAGTAACAACACCTTCCTCATAGGGTTTTTGTGGGGATTAAATGACCTAATACAGGCAAAATGCTCGAGTGGTGCCCTCAAGTTTGAAGAGTTAGTCCTCTAGAGGGGCCGCTGTTACTGACATATGGGGCCAAGCATCGTGCCTTGCACAGTGTTTGCTAAGTGATGCTTTCTGTAAACTTCAGTGTTCATCGTGCGCCTTGGGAAAACTCCTTACATAATCCCAATGGCCTAATCCCACGGTACACTTGACACCCACCATCCTGCCCTCACCATGGCACCTGGAATAGCATTTCCACTCATATTTGACTGGAGCCAGCCACCAGTAACAGACAGCGTACAGTGGCCGCACTGCCCGCTGACTGGCCGTGCACATGGCCCTGAGAGCGGCGGGCACCTGGAAGGAGAGGAGGGCCAGATGCTGAGTCTGTGGGCCCCATTTCTGATTTCTAACCTGCGCAGAAAGGCTGTGGCTGTGCCGGTTGAGGGGTCCAGGAGTTCTCACAGGTGCACTCCTCCAACCCGGGCCCCAAAGACTCCCTCAAGCCCAGCTGGAACGGCTCCAGTGTCAAGTGCTCAGAGAGGCCTTCCTTGGATGGCCTGTGCCCTCTGTGGTTATCTTGCATGTTAGGCTCTTTACACATCTCCCCCAGTAAAACGTAAGCTTTGTGAGGGCTGGGACCTTGTCTGTCATGTTCCCTTACCCATTCTCAGCACCAAGCAGGCATGAGGTAGATGTTTGCCCAATACTTGGAAAGAAGGCAGGTAGATCACAACCTCCCTCCTCCCCCCCGACCCACTCACCCACTCCTGCCTCAAACACTGTGCTCCAAGACGCCTTCCCTAAACTATTATATGTAAGATGGATAAACAACAAGGTCCTACTGTAGAGCACAGGGAACTATATTCAATATCCTGGGATAAACCACAATGGAAAATAATATATAAAAAAAGAATGTCTATATGTACATAACTGACTACTTTGCTGTACAGCAGAGATTGGTACAACATTGTAAATCAACTATACTTCAATAAAACAAAACAAAACAAAACAACAACAACAACAAAAGAAGCCTTCCCTGATTCTCCAGCTCCCAGAGCGGCACTACCACTGCACACAGCTCGGTCTGCTGCCATATCCCTACAGAGCAAATAGCCTGAGCTTCTCCATGGACGGAGCCTTTCCTTACCGTGGTCGGTCTTACTCATTTTTCTCTAGTTGTTGGGAGCCAAGAAAAACAGACGTGAAAGCAAGAGTGTGAACTATTCAAAATTGGGCCTGTGCCCATCTTTATGTCACACCCTTGTCCCTCTGGCCCCCAGGGGCTGGCCCAGCACTGGCCACATGCACGGGTCAAGGCGTTACGTCAAATTGTGAATGCTTTCTTTTAGGAACTTTGACTTAGCCCACCTTCCCCCTTCTATCAGGGATAGAAAATAAACAGTCTTCGCTCTCCCACCTCTTTCCCTGATGGACACAGGCTGGGAGGGCACGTTAGTGGGGACAGACAGAACACGGCCAGCCTCGCTCTGGTATCTTCCCACAGCTTTTCATTGGAGGTCCCTGGTGCTCTGGGCACCCTTCTCTCTGGGCCAATGACAGGTCTGCTCTGGCTGTGGTCACCTCCCTTCCGATTCAAAGGCTTGTTCAGCTCAGTCAAGGGCATGGGACCCAACCTCATCAGAACGATTTCCCAGGGATGGGGGGTATCTATCGCCATTGCCATCTGATCCATAGCAAAATAAATAAGGTATTTTTTCTTGGTTACAGTATGCCTGACTACTAAAACAGGACAACTTTAATGGGATAGAAGCACAAGTAAAGGAGACTGTTTATCCAGAATGAGTCTTGGTTCAATCAATATTTTGGTTAACTGAGGGTTACAATAGATAGCAGACACACGTGCAATTATCAAAGTTCATCAAAATGTGTTTATCACACAAATTCTGCCAGATTATATTTAAAACTATCTTCGATGGCTCAGATGGCATTTCAGATTCTTGCAGTAAATCAGAATCGTCAAAACGATCATAAATTCTTTTGAAACAGCACTGATGGGAGTGTCTGATTATATGAGATTTCTTGTTGCTCGATATCCAGTAAATGCATTTCCTACATTTATTTGTAGGTAGAATAAAATCTAGTTTATCCAGAATCCAAATATACACATTTATGCAACATGAAAAGGCACAACCACTGGACTGGGGCCAAATACAGTCAACTGGAAAGATGCCCTTGAGAGACAGTCAGGACTGAAAGGATCCCACATGGGAAGAGGAGAGGGGAAACCTCCCGCACTGGGAGGCAGTGGAGAGCCATGGTGAAGAGCATGGACTCGCCTTCTGCTTCTGCCACTAATGCTCGGGGTGACCTTGGACATGGCATTTAACCTCTCTGTGCCTCAGTCTCTTCATCTGTAAAATGGGATGATAATAATAATACCCCACAGGACTGTTGGTCAGTGTAAGCGAAATGAATATATAATGCACCCACCTCTCCCCTTGTTGTAGATCCTCATGTGCCTCCCCCATATTCCTTGAATATTTTAGTCCCTGGCTTATAGTTGTCAACCTTTTCAGTACTACTCCTGTCACAATTATAGATGGTTTCAGTATACCTATGGAAGAGATGAACACCCTGGCACGGCCTCTCACTTCTAGGACCTCCTTCTTTGGCGTACTGAATCACTCCCTTCATTTGCCTTCCATGACAAAAGGCTCTTCTGGTTTTCTTCCTAACTCATTGGCTTCTCCTTTTCAATCTCCTTTGCTAGCTCTCCTTTATCTGTCTGTCTTTTAAGTGTCAGGGAGCCCCAGCCCTTGGTCCTTGGGCTTCTTCCCTACTCTATATTGATTCCCTTGATGATTTCATCCAGTGTCATTGATTTTGAATGCCATCTAAATGCTAATGTCTCCTAGATTTCGCCTCTAGTTTGAACCTGTTCCCTGAACTCCAGACTTATATATCCAGCTGCCTATTTTCCTTTTCCACTTGGACATGTAACAGTGATGTCCCCAGTGAGGTCCCAAATCGAATTTCCGACCGTGCCTTCCAACCTGATCCACCCACAGTCTTTCCTCTTTCAATAAATAGTAACTCTATCCTTCCAGTTACTCGGGCCCAAAACAGTCATCCTGGATCCCCCTCTTTCTCTGACACTTCACAGGCAATCTGTCAAGAAATCCTGTTGACTCTGTTTCCAAAATATAGTCAGAACCCAATTCCTTACTAACACCTTCCCTGCCACCATGCTGGCCCAAGATTTTCTTATGTCTTCTCTGGATACTTACAGTAGCCTCTTGACTGGTCTCCCTGCTGCTGTCCTTGAAACATCCTACAGCAGCCAGAGGTACCCTTCTGAAATATGTGAGCTCACACACTCCTTGGTCCCAAACCCTCCAGTGACCCCCATTCACCAAAGTCCTTACAAGAACCTACAAAGTGGACCCAATCTGCCCCCTCCTTAATTCACCTCCGACTTCTCCAGCCCCTCTACTCTTCCAGCCCCAATGGCCTCCTTGCTTCTTCTACATCCCAGGCCCACTCATGCACCTTTTACTCTCTCTGCTTTTCCCCTGGATAGCTGCAAGATTCACCCCTTCACCTCTTTTCAGGGCTTTATTCAAATGGGTAGGGGAGCAGGCACTGTGGGTAGGAGAACACAGCACTGTGGTAGGAAAGCCCATTGCAGGCTTGGTAGAGATCACTCAGGATTGTTGGCAAGGGCAGAAAATTCCAGTGGTTTCAGGTCAAACCAAAGAGAACATGAGCTACCTAATTATAGCCAGGTAGAAGCAAAGTACAAGAATCCGGACAGAGGTCAAGGCACAGGGACACATCAGAGATGAGGGACCAGGTAGAGGTCAGAATCCAAATGGAACTAACCACATGAGGTGGCAGGTCCATGCCAGGACCCGCTCACCATCACCTGGAGCCCCCAGGACAGAGGCTGTTTGCCCTTGCTCTAAGCACCTTTCTTGGTGGGTACATAAAGCCTGCCAGGTGTCACTGCTCTTGGGAGAAAGGCTGGGAGCACAGGCCATGTGGCTGCAGCTGCCACACCTGAAGAGGGCTCCCTGCCTCTGAATCTTCTTCACGGCTAGGAGGCCTGCAGGTTGCAGCCCGTGTTTCCTCCCACAGTTCCCCTTCCAGTTCTCATGACATCAGATGGAGGACCTTGAGCAAACAGGAAATCTATTCGTACCACAATATTCACGGACTACCCACTGCATGCCAGGCTATGGGCTGTGCACTGAGATCATGAAGAAATAGTAAACCCAGTTCCCACCTGCAAGTGCAGTGGTGAAGACAGAAACATACCAAGTATAAGTGAATGATAATAATAATAATAGCAACAGTTTACTGGGTGCCAGGCTCTGTGCTCTGAGCTTTACATGGATTATTTTATTTTAGGAGTCCATGAGGTAGGTACTACTGGTATTATTATTCCCATTTTACACATGAGACTTATGGGGGGTAAAATAAATTGCCCAGAGTCACATAACCGATAAGACGCAGAAGCAGTAAGAGAAATACAGTCTTTTGGACTCCAAAGCTGTTTCCTAATCAGTAAACCCTGCTGACTTTTGGGGTGCTAGGTGGTACTGCGGGGAGACCCCTAACTCTGACTGGGTTTAGGGAAAGGCCAGGGGAGGAGTGTCGGGGACATCAGAGAAGGCTTCCCCTGGGAGGCGGATGCAGGATGCCTGAGCTGAGCGGTCTAGGTGAAGAATGATGGGAGCAATGTTCCAGGCCAGGGAACTTCCAGTGCCTAGGAAGGGGCTCAGAAAGAGCATGGTGTGCCCAGGAAAGTGCCAGCAGGATGGGGATGGAGACAGAATGTCAAGGTCCAGATCAGGCCCTTACGATGATGTAGTCCAGCAAGGCCATGAGCTACAGATTTCTCAAGCCTCAGAAATCTCCAGAATGAAGCCCCCTGAACAGGAGTCCCTGTGTCAGTTAAAATGGGTTACCTGTGGGCTCTGTTAGCCATAGGCTTCCTTAAAGAAGTTTCCTTAGCATGTACACTTGAAAGTGGAAATCTGCTTCCTTGTACATGAGACAGACCTTCCCTGATGTAGCTAGCTCCAAATATTTTTCTGGACTTTGCGGGTTGGAGTGTCTCGTTCATGAAGGCTTTTGAGGGTTGAATTGGGGATCCCACCTTTAACAGGAGATCAGAGTAGTTAAGTGCATGGACTCTACGGCCAGACTCCCTGGGTTCAAAACCTGGCTCTGCAACGTGTTAGCTGTGGAAACTTGGGCAAGCTACTTAACCTCTGTTCCTCAACGTTCCCATGGAAGAGCCACAAAAGTTCCATCTATCAACCTGCCTACTGTACCCAGAGCAGCCGGTGAGGAGAGCAGACTAGCCCCTGACAAGCCCCGCCCCCAACAAGCCGTGTCCCTGACAAGCTCCGCCTCCAGCCCGAGCTCCAAATCACACTAGATGAACATCTGCTCCACAGAGCCACGCCACCCGCAGGGAGAGAATGGCAGGACCACAGGGGAAAAACAACCTTACCCTGAACTGCCCTTAGATGAATTTCTTTTACCTCTTTCCATTTACCACTCAATCTTTTTAAAGTTTAGGAGTTGTCTACACTTGCTGTCTCCAGATGACTTTCCTAATAGTTCTGTCAGTTTGACTTGTGCCTCATTGTTCTTGGATTTGCCTAATCCAGCAGTTCATTTTAGTTCTCAATTGTTCTGCTATGTTGACCTGCTTCCTCCTTATTGAAACTCTCCCCTTGGCTTTAGGGAACTGCTTGGTTCTTCCCGTTTCTCTGGTCATCCCTTCATTGGTTCCTCCTTCTCCATCCACCCCATAGAATTGATGCTCCCCAAGGAATGCCAACACTTCACTCTTTTCTTTGTCTTCTCGTCTTTGTGTGAATTCAACTAACCAGCCACCTCCCAGAGAAAATAGAAGCCATTAGCACAGAACTTCTCAAGAAACCTACACACATCCCTGCTTCCACACCCTTCTAGCTTTCTCTTCTGCACCACGGATGAGGTGGCCCTCCCCCAACTAAGGTTAATCCTGCCATGTGTGCCTGTCTCCCACCTGTCTCCCAAGGGGTCCTGCTCCATTACTTACCTCCTCTTTATCCTATATCTTTCATTGTCCTTCTCTAGACCCATCCTATCAGCATTTACACTTTTCAGGTCTCTCCTATTTCCTCCTATGATCACTACCTCTCTTCCTTCTCCTCTACTTCCCTGCCAAATGTCTTCAAACAGCTGAGAGAATCAGTTGTTTCCATTCCGTATCTCCAGTTCACTCCTCTGGAACCTTTGGAATATGGGCTTAATTTCCCACCTCCAGAAAACTGTTCTCAGACAAGTCACTGAAACTTCTTGTTGGGAAGGCCAATGGATATGCTTTAGTCCTCATCTTCCGTGGTCTCTCTGCAGCATTTGACACAACTGACCCCTCTTTTGTTGGAACTCGCTGTAGCTTTAGTTTCCATGACACCACACTCCTTTGCTTTTCCACAGGCCTCTGGTAGGTCCTTCTTGTTCTCCTGAATGGTCTCTTGTTGTACTCCCCTTCAATGTCCGTTTTCCTCACGACTCCCTGTGTTCTGTCCTTTTCCCATTTTCAACACACTCTGACAGCGCTAACACATTCTCTGAGCTTTCACTACTATCTATATCCTGATGTCATTAAAGTTATATCTCAACCCAGATTTCTCCAGTAAGCTAGACATCTGCATTTACATGTCCCATAAACACTTCAAACTCAACCTGCTCCAAACTGAAGTCATCATCCTTAAGCCCCAAATCTTTCCCTCCCTTTTGGGTGAAGAGTATCACCATTACCCCAACGCAGAACACTTGGGGTTAGCTTGACTGCCCTACATCTTTTATCTGGTTAAACTTCATGTCCCATTGATTCCAGCACTGGAATAGTTATCTGATCCATCACTGCCATATCCCTGGTCCAGGCCATCATCTCTCTTGCCTGGGTACCACCAGACTTGTCCCACTCCTACCCATTCTTCATTTTGCAACTAGAACTTCAGTTAAAATGCAAAATTGACATTCCTGCTTCAAACCCTATAGTACTCCTTGGAATAAAGTACAAATTCCTCAGATAAGCTGGCCTCTCTCTGCTTCTCCAATATCATCTCTTGCTATACCCCTCTCATACTACACCCCTGCCACGTTCTCCCCAACTTCTGGACCTAAGCCTAGAACTCTCTTTTATTATCCACTCACCTCTTTGGCTGGATAATTTCTACAGTGTATCTCAAGTTTTGGATTAGACATCATGAGTTCACCAAATCTTTGAGGACTGACCAGGTTGTGTGTCCCTTCTGTGAACTCCTATGTACATTCCTGTGAGCAACATTACATATCCCTATGGTAGGCCTAACTTAGTGCTGTAATTGTTGGTTTGCTTGTCTGTTTCACCTTCTAGGTTCCAAGCAGTTGGAGGGCTGGGAATTACTTGATTGCTGATATGTCACCAGTGCCTAGCACAAAGCCTGGCACACAGTAGCTGCTCTGTGTGCATTTGTGAATACAGTTAGAAACCTCAGTCATCCTTTGTCCTCTTCCATCTCCCTGAATCCAAAGTGTACCTAAGTTCTTTCTCAGAAATGCCTCCTGAATTCTTTCCATCACCATGGTCCTCATGACCTTAGTTTAGGCCTTCCTCTAGTCTTACCAGGCCTGTTCTGATCTCCTTATTGCTCTTCTTCCTGCTGAGCAATAAACCCTGCAAAACCTTTCCTGGGGCTTCCCTGGTGGCGCAGTGGTTAAGAATCCGCCTGCCAATGCAGGGGACACAGGTTCGAGCCCTGGTCCCGGAAGATCCCACATGCCGCGGAGCAGCTGGGCCCGTGAGCCACAATTACTGAGCCTGCTCGTCTGGAGCCTGTGCTCCGCAACAAGAGAGGCCGCGATACTGAGAGGCCCACGCACTGTGATGAAGAGTGGCCCCCACTTGCCACAACTGGAGAAAGCCCTCGCACAGAAATGAAGACCCAAACACAGCCATAAATAAATTAATTAATTAAAAACAAACAAACAAAAAAACCTTTCCTGACCTCGTCTCTCAGTGGGGCACAGCTGTAACACATCGCTATTAGTTTTTACAGTGTATTCACAATTAAATGCAAAGTGTGGTCTTCTCCCAGAGAGCAAGGACTGTCTGTTGTTACTTGTTCATTCGTGCATCGCCAGCATCTTTCGCTGAGTGATGGCTACAAAAGCAAGTATGATTTATGGATTGCTCCCTTTTGAAAAAACCTCTATGAGCTTCCTGTTGCTCATAGGAGAAAATATAAATTCCTTAGCAGGACCCCAGAATCTGGCCTCCTGAAGCTTTTCCCACCACGTCCTGTCCTCCCCGGCACATGGCAGAGCTTGGGTGCTCTCCAAAGGCACCATGCCACTCTGCACCTCTGGAGTGCTACCTGTATGTGTCCTTGGCCTGCTGTGCCCCTTTTCTTGCCATTCAAGACCTAGTTCAAAGGCCACCTTCTTTGTGGGTTTGCTCAGCTTCCCTGACAGAGTTTCTTTTCCTTTCTTGCCTCTGGCAGCATTTGTTATCTGTGTGAAATGATCTGTTTTACAGGTTATTCCTCCATCCCTGGACATGATGGGTCTTAAGGCCCTGGGATGAAGGGAGAGGATCTCATTCACGGCCTCACGGCTTGAGTAGTACCTATGATGGATCAGGTGTCCTAGACTTATTTGTGTTTTATGGATTAGTAGCATGGTACTAGGGCAGGGATGGGTAGGCACACTAAACAGCCAACAGATGATGAACCAGGAGACAGCCAATAACATGATGTTGGTGAAGAGTTTTTCATTATTTAAGAAAATGTCCGGGCTTCCCTGGTGGCGCAGTGGTTGAGAATCTGCCTGCTAATGCAGGGGACACGGGTTCGAGCCCTGGTCTGGGAAGATCCCACATGCCACGGAGCAGCTGGGCCCGTGAGCCACAATTGCTGAGCCTGCGCGTCTGGAGCCTGTGCCCCGTGACGGGAGGGGCCGCGATAGAGAAAGGCCCGCGCACCGCGATGAAGAGCGGTCCCCGCACCGCGATGAAGAGTGGCCCCCGCTTGCCGCAACTGGAGAAAGCCCTCGCACGAACCGAAGACCCAACACAGCCAAAAATAAATAAATAAATAAATAAATAAATAAGAAAAAATCCTTAAAAAAAAAAAAAAAAAAAGAAAATGTCCTTCTTCCCCTTAAATTATAAGACTATATATAGGTTCAATTGTGTGAGAATGTAAAAAAAAAAAGGTAAGGGAAATACGGTAAAATATTAATAGGGGTTATTTCTAGGTGATAATCTTATGGGCAATATTTTCTTTTTAGTACTGCCTAACATTTTCTAAAATTTTTGTAATGAACAGAGATGAAAAACTTTTACTTAAAAATTAAAAAGATGTGGCTAAAAAACTCAGGATTTCTCTTCTGAATATCATGGAATAACAAGAGCTAAATCTACCCTCTTGCCTTAAATGACTAAAAATATTGGACAAAATACATGAAATAACAGTTTTCAGACACTGAACAGCAGGCAGCACATATGTTGAAGTAAAATGTATGACAACAATAGAACAAAGGCCGGGAGGGGAGAAATAGAAATACACTATTTTAAGGTACTTATACTATATGTGAAGAGGCATAATAATGCTCGAATATAGACTGGGTTAAATACGGATATTATAAACCTTTAGCAACCATTAAAATAACACATCAGAGAGTTTTAGCTAATGAGGCAGCAGGGAAGATAAAATGGAATAATAAAAAATACTCAGTTACTCCAAAAGAAGGCAGAAAATGAAAAAAAAAAAGAGAACAAAAATAGATGGAACAAACAGAAAAAATAGTAAAATAGTAGATTTAAACCCAATCATACTAATCATCAAATCACATTAACTGTAAATGTTTAAACACCTAATTAGCCAGCACTGATTTTCAGACTGGGGGAAGAAAAAGCAAGATCCAACTATATGCTGTCTACAAGAGACCCACTTTAAATATAAAGGCACAGAGAGGTTAGAAGTAAAAGGATGGAAAATATATTCCACATTAACACTAAGCAAAAGAAGGGTGGAGTGTTTATATTCATTAAAGATAAAGCATAGGTTAGAGCAAGGAACACTGCTGGAGGATAGAGGATCATTTCTAAGGGGATCTTCTACCATGGATAAAGGGACCAATTCATCCAGAGGACAAAAAACCCCTAAATGTTTAAGCAACTAATAACAGAGCTTTGAAATATATGAAGCAAAAACTGCTAGAACGGTAAGTAGAAATAAACAAAACCATGATTACCACTGAAGATTTCAACACGTCTCACAATAAATGACAGAACGAGCAGATAGAAAATCAGTAAGGATATGGAAGACTCGAACAAAAGTGTTGACCAACCAAACCTCATTAAACTTGTAGAAAACTCCACCCACCAAGAGCAGAACACACATTCTTCTCAAGTGCAATGGAACCTTTACCAAGATAGATAATATTCTCGGCCATAAGACAAAACTCAATAAATCTAAAAGCATTCAAATAATAAGTACGTGGAGGACCACAATGGGCCTAAGTTAGAAAATAATAAGAAAAAGATTGGCACAAAATCCCCAATTACTTGAAAATTAAACAACACACTTAAATAACTCATGAGTCAAAGAAGAAATAAATAGAAATTGGAAAGTACTTTGAAAGGAATGAAAATCAAAATATGAAAGATTAAAGGTTATGGATGCATTTAAAACAGTTCTTAGAAGGAAAGAAAGAAGTCTTCATTTACAGGAGACATGATTGTCTATATAAAAAATCCAACTGAATCTCACAAAAAATTAAGAACTAACATATGTTTAGCAAAATTGCAGGATACAAATACAATTGTATTTCTACATATGAGCAGTATATACGACAATAAAAATTGAACTAAAATATCATTTACAATAGCATCAAAACTGTAAAATACTTGGGAGAAAATATTTGCAAACGAAGCAACTGACAAAGGATTAATCTCCAAAATAGACAAGCAGCTCATGCAGCTCAATATCAAAAAAACAAACAACCCCATCGAGAAATGGGCAGAAGACCTAAATAGACATTTCTCCAAAGAAGATATACAGATTGCCAACAAACACATGAAAGGATGCTCAACATCACTAATCATTAGAGAAATGCAAATCAAAACTACAATGAGGTATCACCTCACACCAGTCAGAATGGCCATCATCAAAAAAATCTACAAACAATAAATGCTGGAGAGGATGTGGAGAAAAGGGAAACCTCCTGCACTGTTGGTGGGAATGTAAATTGATACAGCCACTATGGAGAACAGTATGGAGGTTCCTTAAAAAACTAAAAATAGAACTACCATACGACCCAGCAGTCCCACTACTGGGCATATACCCTGAGAAAACCATAATTCAAAAAGAGTCATGTACCACAATGTTCATTGCAGCTCTATTTACAATAGACAGGACATGGAAGCAACCTAAGTGTCCATCGACAGATGAATGGATAAAGAAGATGTGGCATATATATACAATGGAAGATTACACAGCCATAAAAAGAAACGAAATTGAGTTATTTGTAGTGAGGTGGATGGACCTAGAATCTGTCATACAGAGTGAAGTAAGTCAGAAAGAGAAAAACAAATACCGTATGCTAACACGTATATATGGAATAAAAAAAAAATAAAAGGTTCTGAAGAACCTAGGGGTAGGACAGGAATAAAGATGCAGATGTAGCGAATGGACCTAAGGACATGGAGAGGGGGAAGGGTAAGCTGGGACGAAGTGAGAGAGTGGTATGGACATATATACACTACCAAATGTAAAATAGATAGCTAGTAGGAAGAAGCCACATAGCACAGGGAAATCAGCTCGGTGCTTTGTGACCATGTAGAGGGGTGGGATAGGGAGGGTGGGAGGGAGACGCAAGAGGGAGATATGGGGATATATGTATACGTATAGCTGATTCACTTTGTTATACAGCAGAAACTAACACACCATTGTAAAGCAATTATACTCCAATAAAGGTGTTTAAAAAAAAAAAAAAAAAGTAGAGAATATTTAAGGAATATTTGACAAAAGACATGCAAGACCTGTACACTGAAAACTATAAAACATTACTGAGAAAAATTAAAGACCTAAGTAAATGGAGAGAGATGCCATGCTTATGGATCAGAAGACTTCATATCGGTTTTTTTGTTTGTTTGTTTTTAATTAATTTTTATTGGAGTATAGTTGCTTTACAATGTTGTTGGTTTCTACTGTACAGCAAAATGAATAGAAGACTTCATATTGTTAAGATGTCAATTCTCCCCAAATTGGTCTATACACTCAAGGTGATCCTAATCAAAATCCCAGCAGCATTTTTTTTGGTAGCAAACGACAAGTTAATTTTAAAATTTATATAGAAGTGCAAAGGACCTGAAATAGCCAAAGCAACTTAAAAAAGCACAATGCTAGAGACTTATACTACCTGATTTCAAGGCTATTATATAGTTAAAACAATCTAGACAATGAGGTATTAGTGTAAAGATAGACACACAGATGAATGAAACTCAATAGAGAGTCTAGAAATAGACCCACATCACACACACACAGTCAATTGATATTTTACAAAGGTGCCTAGGCAATTCAACTGAGAATTGAAAATGTTTTTAACATCAAAACAAATGATGCTAGAAATAATGGACAGCCAATAATAAGGAACGAATTATTGATACATGCAACAAGATGAATAAATCTCAGAGTGATTATGCTAAGTGAAAGAAGCCAGTTTAAAAACTGTATAATCCCAATTACATACAAATTCTAGAAAATGCAAACTAATTCATAGTGACAGAGTAGCAGTGGTTACCTGGGGATGGGGAAGGGAGGGATGGATTACAACAGGGCACAGGAAACTTCTGGAAATGATGGGTGTGTCCATTATCTTAATTTTTTAGCTGGCTTCCTGGATGCATACGTATGTCAAAACTCATCAAACTGCACACCTTAAATAGGCACAGATTATTGTATGTCAATTATATTTCAATAAAGTTGTAAAAGACAAAATCTATGGTTTAAAGCAAATAGCTCTCTGGTTATGCTACTAAGCCTTGAAGCGATGCCACATCCTTGTTTGTGTTTGCACTGGGGAAAATGCTCCTTGAAATGTGGTCAATTTTAGAGTCTCTTCCTGGAGAAGAGCCAAGAACTGGGAAGGAGGGTCCCAGCTGGGTTGCCAGCAGGGGCCAGCTCTCTTGGTTTTGACCTGGAGAAGCTAAGACGTGCAGGAGGACCCCCATCTCTGGGGGAGGGGATGGTGGGTGGTGGAGAGAAGTCTTTCCTCTCATTCACTCTTTTTTTTTTTTTTTTAATTTTTTTTTTTATAGCTACTTTATTTATTTATTTATTTTTTTTTTTGGCTGTGTTGGGTCTTCGGTTCGTGCGAGGGCTTTCTCCAGCTGCGGCGAGCGGGGGCCACTCTTCATCGCGGTGCGGGGACCGCTCTTCATCGCGGTGCGCAGGCCTCTCACTATCGCGGCCCCTCCCGTTGCGGGGCACAGGCTCCAGACGCGCAGGCTCAGCAGTTGTGGCTCACGGGCCCAGCCGCTCCGCGGCATGTGGGATCTTCCCAGACCAGGGCTCGAACCCGTGTCCCCTGCATTAGCAGGCAGACTCTCAACCACTGCGCCACCAGGGAAGCCCTCATTCACTCTTGGTAAGAGCGTAAATTGGTCTGACGAGAAAAGTATGACTTCCCCTAACGGAGGAGGTAGGTGGCTGAGGCTCAAGCCCCCTCCACCACATGCTGCTTTTAAGTTACTTGCTTATTCCCCAGGATATGTGAGAGCTCTGCCAGAAGTGGCTGGAGGAATGATCATAATAAATTCACTGCCCCGGGGAGAGAATGAACCTTTGCTGATTTATTTCTCACCACGGAACCTAAAACCTACAAAAGTCACTGGCACATTTATCTTCAGCTCCTTTCTACTACCCTTAACCCTCAAACTCTACTGGACATAATTCATCTTCCTCAGATAATTCAGAGGGTACATCGGGATCTTACAGGGGATCCTGTGGGATTTTCAAAGCAGCAACATTAACATGAAATGGGTTTCAAATTATTTCTGTGCTTTTCCAGCTTTAGTACCAGATTTATTTCTTTGGAGAGAGGGGGCTGGGATGGAAGGGGCGATGACTCATGATCTCAGCCCTGCATCAATGTTTAACAATTAATAGCACCATTCCTTGTCTCCATTTCCCCAGATCTAATTGACTGCTTTGTCGTATGGTATGTTTAAAATGTTTAAGTTCATTGCTTCTTAATGGGCCTTCAAGAACCAGAATGTTCTTAATGAGGGGGAGGTCTTCAAGAACCAGAAGAAACGAACACATTTCTCAAGTCTTTTATCCTGTAGTTGAGACCAGGCACTGGGAGAATCTAACCTTTATTTAGGAGCCTACATGATGGCTCAGAGGCTCTGGGGTGTGGTTTCCTACTGGTTATTATAACCACCCTCTAACCTCACACCCCAGTCAGGGGGCCTGTCTCAACCTTTACTATCCTAGTGGCTCTCATGATAGCCATCCTGGCTCCCCTGAGACCGTGGTTCCTGTATCCCTGACATCACGAATCTGACCACTCCCCATCTGCATGGCCACCCACAGTCGAAGACCTCACTGCTCGCCTGGACCACTGCAGATGCTCCTAAAGGACGTTTCCGCTTCTGTTCCTGCTCACCTACAACACCGGCTCCTCCCAGCACGCAGAGTTAATCATTAAGTTAATTTTTCATTCTGAGAACGATTGTTTGAAAATATAACTCTGATCTTGACACTCGTGCTTAAAACCCTTCAGTGGCCTCCCACTGCAGGGAAGTACACAGCGCCCGTTTCTCCCCGTGGCTTCCAGGGCCCCGCATGCTCTACATCTCACCTCGTCTCCCATCTCATTTAGTTATTTTGTCCCCCTAGCTCACCGTGCTTTGGCCATGCTGGCCTGCCACAGGGCCTTGGTACCTGCTATGCTCTCTGCCTGGGATGCTCTTCTCCAGCTCTTCATTCACACTGCTGACTGCAGACCTCAGATTCAGTATCCCCAGGCCCTTGGCCACCTCTGCCCAGCTGCATGCTATAATCTCAGTCTGCTTTATTTTTTTTACGGCACTTGCCCCTATCTCAAATCACCTCCGTATGTACTTATTATAACAGAATGAAAGCTCCATGAGACGGTGGACCTCATCCTCTTACTCTGCTGTCTCTCCAGGGCCAAGCAGATGCCTGGACCACACTGGCTCCCATGTGGTTTTCTCCTTCCAGAGTCCCCTGAGCCACACTCTGTGTGATTAACAGAACCAATCCTTTATACCTTGTTGGGCCTTGTCTGGAGCCCCACTATTGCCTTCTAAGCACCACGTGCGTGGATGTGCAGGGTAGGCCCTCCCTACCTCCTTCCCCTGCTTCTGGGGCGTGTCTGGAATCCAGGAGCCCTGGTCCTCCAAGTGTCACACCAGCTGCCTGTGCAAGTCCACCTTGCAGATGTTGCCCGGTGCACTCTGGGAGGCCTGCTGGAGTCAGCAGCAGCCCATTTAGGGGAGCTCAATATTCCAGACCAACTTCTTCAGGGTGATGCTGTGCTAGGTCTTAGGGTGTAACAGAAAATTACCCGATAAGAAGCAACCTCTTACTAGTAGTCAAAGGGGTGCCACTTAGCTGGTGTGGGAATTTGTGTGAAAATCAGAAAGAGGCTCCCCTCTGGGCAGGTGTAGCCCCCTCGGTGCAGAGCGTGGAGTGCATGCAGGCTGGGTTTGAGCTCTCCGCTCGACTCCTCTTGTGCAGTGCACACATCACCCAGCTGTACACAGCACCTCTGAGTGGTCACCTCAGAGATACCAGGTCAAGCCCCATAGGCTAGATTTTTCGCTTCCTCACGGTAAGCCTCAGTTTTCTGGTATTTTATATGAACTCTCAATTATCCATGATAAATAGAGAATGAAGATCTGAAAGCCAAAGGCAACCCCCAAACCTTACTTTAGTAAATCTCACTACTTACCAAGTCCTAACTATGTGCCAGGTGCTGGGCTAGACACTTGAAGCACATTGTCACATTTCATCAACCACATGACATTAGCACTTTGTAAAACGAAAAAATAAGTTACAGAATTCAGTAGATACATGATCGCATTAGAAAATCAAAATGAATTATGTAAGTATGGATAGACAGGACCGTAGATAGTAGTAGTTATTTGGGGGAGTAGGATTTGCAATGGGACTTTATAGTTGATACATTTCTGAATGGTCTAATTTTTTTAAATGAGCTTATCATTACTTTTATAAACAGAAAATAATAATATTGCTGTTTTGGAAAAAACAGCATGAACTAAAAAACTGTAAGTAAAAAGTAAAATTAATTGCTTTGAATTTTAGTTTCTTTCATAAATAAAAAAGTAAATATAAATAAAATTTAAAAATTTTTAAAAAGATACATGCACCCCAATGTTCACAGCAGCACTATTTACAATTGTCGAGACATGCAAACAACCCAAGTGAATATCAACAGATTATTGGCTTAAGAATATGTGGTATATATACACAAAGGAAAATTAGTCATAAAAAAGAGTGAAATATGGCCATTTGCAGCAACATGGATGAACCTAGAGAATATCACACTTAATGAAGTAAGTCAGACAGAGAAAGACAAATATTATATATCACTCATATGTGGAATCTAAAAAATAATAATCTATATACAAAACAGAAACAGACTCACAGACATAGAAAACAAACTTATGGTTACCAAAGGGGAGAGGAAGGGCAGAAAGGATAAGTTAGGAGTATGGGATTAACAGATACACGCTATTATACATAAAGCAGATAAGCAACAAGGATTTACTGTATAGCAAAGGGAACTATATTCAGTATCTTATAATAACCTATAATGGAAAATAATATGAAAAAAATATATATGTGTATAACTATCACTTTACTGTACACCTGAAACTAACACAATATTGTAAATCAACTACACTTTAATTTAAAATTTTTTTATTTTACTTCCTGTTATGGGTGCTGGTAAGCAGGGAAATGACCCCAAATGACTCGGGTCAGAGGAGGAGATTCTGCCCAAGGGCTGAATAATCAGGCAGGGGACATCACCCCACTCCACACGATGACAGCAACTCAGAGGCGGAACAATCCTGCCTTCACGCTAACAGTTAAACCGCTTGCCAGGCTAACAGTGAAATCAATCTCTAATTATAAGAAACTACAGGCTTTTAAAACACACAATCGTGTGTGTAAGCCGCTCATTACCATTGTGTCAAGCCACTGGGTGGGAAAATGAATTCTGGCACTTGCAATTCTAATACGGTAAACACTCAGCTGAGAGTCAGTTACATGGTTCACATTTTTACAGCTCATTTCTTTCCTCCATTTTTAGGAATAACTTCACAATTAATAGCCTTCTTTCATTTGTTCCTGATGTGTCCTTTTAAAACAAGAATAGGGGGCTTCCCTGGTGGTGCAGTGGTTGAGAGTCTGCCTGCCAATGCAGGGGACACGGGTTCGAGCCCTGGTCTGGGAAGATCCCACATGCCGCGGAGCAACTGGGCCCGTGAGCCACAACTACTGAGCCTGCGCGTCTGGAGCCTGTGCTCCGCAACAGGAGAGGCCGCGATAGTGAGAGGCCCACGCACCGCGATGAAGAGTGGCCCCCGCTCGCCGCAACTAGAGAAAGCCCTCGCACAGAAACGAAGACCCAACGCAGCCATAAATAAATAAATTTAAAAAAAAAAAAAAGTGTTGCATTAAAAACTGACACCCAGTAGGGACCAACTTCATCTGATTAAAAAAAAAAAAAAAAAAAAAAACAAGAATAGGATCACTGGCCACAAAGCAGCAAAGTGGGGGGGAAAAGGTCACACCGTTGAGTGTATACCTTATTACTGGCAGGAAAATGCAAGTGGAATTAAGTAGCCAGCGACCCCAGTGCAGCAAGGAGAAAGAAAACCAAAGGTCAAGAAGTCAGAAGAAAGTTGGCCACGTTTTTGTGTGTTTACTTTGGCTCTTTTTATTTATTTTTTTAATGTGCACTCCCATGTTTATTGCAGCATTATTCATAGTAGTCAAGATATGGAAACAACCTAAGTGTCCATGAATAGATGAATGGATAAAGAAGGTATGGTATAAATGTATACACACACACACAATGGAATATTATTCAGTCACGAGAAAGACAAAATCCTGCCATTGTGACAACCTGGATGGAATTTGAGAGTATTATGCTAAATGAGAGAAGTTAGACAAGAGAAAGACAAATACTGTATGATATCACTTATATGTGGAATCTGAAAAAGCTGAACTCGGAGAAACAGAGCATTGAATGGTGGTTACCAGGGGCTTGGTGTGAGGGAATTGGGAAGATGTTGTTCAAGGGGTACAAAGGTGAAAAAATTCTGGAAATCTAATGCATAGTATTGTGATTACAGCTAACCATACTGTATTATGTACTTCAAAGTTGCTAAGAGATTAGATCTTAAATGTTCTCACCATAAAAAAGGAATGATAACTATGTGACATGATAGAGGTGTTAGCTAACACTGTGATGGTGATCATATTGTAATATAAATGTATCAAATCAACATGTTGTATACCTTAAACTCACACAATGTTATATGTCAGTTATATGTCAATTTAAAAATAAGATATACTTTTGGGTGATGCTGAAAGATGCTGAAGGAAGATGATAAATTTCACTCATGTGGATTAATCTTAGCAGTCTAAAAACAACATGTCCACAATGAATTTTCTGGGCATGCCTCACAAAAGCTGATTCTACTCAAGAAGATAACAATAGCATCAAAGGACATAAGCTCATGAGAAGGGAAATGTTTAACAGCTTGTGCTGGTTATTCTTCGTAATAATGATAACACATGGCGTTGGAACAGAGCTTTACACTTCTCAAACTGCTAGCACAGCCACTGACCCATTTGATCCTCACAACAGCCAAATGAGAGTGGTCAGGGAAGTGACATTATCACCTCCCTAAAAATGAGGAAACTGAGGCTCTAAAGATTTAAGAGATTTCCCCAAGTTCACAGCAGTATCTTCCTGGGAACTCCAAGTTCAGTGTTCTTCCTACTACTCCATACTTGCGTACTTCCTCTGAACCTGAAAGGGAATGGAACTACTTATGCTGAATTGTACAGACTAATTAACTTAAAAAAATGATGTAGAGGATGTACAGTGGCAGGAAATATCAGAACTGATTTCTGTGCTTGTTTAGATGAGCCTACTTTGTAGTACATAGGTTTAGCAAGCTCATGTGTAAACAAGTGTTTTAACCAACAGAATGCAGTCCAATAGTTAATAACTTGTCTGCATTCCCACACAGGGGATTTTGGTTGGAGAGGAGAGTGAGGTGAGAGAGGGTGGAAATTGTATAGTTTGTTTTTTTTTTAACATCTTTATTGGAGTATAATTGCTTTACATTGTTGTGTTAGTTTCTGCTGTATAACAAGGTGAATCAGCTATACGTATACTTATATCCCCATATCCCCTCCCTCTCGCATCTTACTCCCACCCTCCCTATCCCACTGCTCTTGGTGGTCACAAAGCACCGAGCTGATCTCCCTGTGCTATGCAGCTGCTTCCCACTAGCTATCTATTTTACATTTGGTAGTGTATATATGTCCATGTCACTCTCTCACTTCGTCCCAGCTTACCCTTCTCCCTCTCCGTGTCCTTAGGTCCATTCTCTACATCTGCATCTTTATTCCTGTCCTGCCCCTCTGTTCTTCAGAACCTTTTTTTTTTTTTTTGATTCCATATATACATGTTAGCATACGGTATTTGTTTTTCTCTTTCTGACTTACTTCACTCTGTATGACAGATTCTAGGTCCATCCACCTCACTACCAATAACTCAATTTCATTTCTTTTTATGGCTGAGTAATATTCCATTGTATATATGTGCCACATCTTCTTTATCCATTCATCTGTCAATGGACACTTAGGTTGCTTCCATGTCCTGGCTATTGTAAATAGTGTTGCAATGAACATTGTGGTACATGACTCTTTCTGAGTTATGGTTTCCTCAGGGTACATGCTCAGTAGTGGGACTGCTGGGTCGTATGGTAGTTCTATTTTTAGTTTTTTAAGGAACCTCCATACTGTTCTCCATAGTGGCTGTATCAATTTACATTCCCAGCAACAGTGTAGGAGGGTTCCCTTTTCTCCACACCCTCTCCAGCATTTATTGTTTGTAGATTTTTTGATGATGGCCATTCTGACCAGTGTGAGGTGATACCTCATTGTAGTTTTGATTTGCATTTCTCTAATGATTAATGATGTTGAGCATCCTTTCATGTGTTTGTTGGCAATCTGTATATCTTCTTTGGAGAAATGTCTATTTAGGTCTTCTGCCCATTTTTGGATTGGGTTGTTTTTTTTTTTTGATATTGAGCTGCATGAGTTGCTTATCTATTTTGGAGATTAGCCCTTTGTCACTTGCTTCATTTGCAAATATTTTCTCCCACTCTGAGGGTTGTCTTTTCGTCTTGTTTATGGTTTCCTTTGCTGTGCAAAAGCTTTTACGTTTCATTAGGTGCCGTTTGTTTATTTTTGGTTTTATTTCCATTTCTCTAGTAGGTGGGTCAAAAAGGATCTTGCTGTGATTTATGTCATAGAGTGTTCTGCCTATATTTTCCTCTAAAAATTTGATAGTGTCTGGCCTTACATTTAGGTCTTTAATCCATTTTGAGTTTATTTTTGTGTATGGTGTTAGGGAGTGTTCTAATTTCATTCTTTTACATGTAGCTCTCCAGTTTTCCCAGCACCACTTATTGAAGAGGTTGTCTTTTCTCCATTGTATATTCTTGCCTCCTTTATCAAAGATAAGGTGACCATATGTGCATGGTTTTATCTCCGGCCTTTCTATTCTGTTCCATTGATCTATATTTCTGTTTTTGTGCCAGTACTATACTGTCTTGATTACTGTAGCTTTGTAGTATAGTCTGAAGTCAGGGTGCCTGATTCCTCCAGCTCCATTGTTCTTTCTCAAGATTGCTTTGGTTATTTGGGGTCTTTTGTGTTTCCACACAAATTTTTCGTTCTCGTTCTGTGAAAAATGCCATTGGTAGTTTGATTGGGATTGCATTGAATCTGTAGATTGCTTTGGGTAGTATAGTCATTTTCACAATGTTGATTCTTCCAATCCAAGAACATGGTATATCTCTCCATCTGTTTGTATCATCTTTAATTTCTTTCATCAGTGTCTTATAGTTTGCTGCATACAGGTCTGTTGTCTTCTTAGGTAGGTTTATTCCTAGATATTTTATTCTTTTTGTTGCAATGGTAAATGGGAGTGTTTCCTTAATTTCTCTTTCAGATTTTTCATCATTAGTGTATAGGAATGCAAGACATTTCTGTGCATTAATTTTGTATCCTGCTACTTTACCAAATTCATTGATTAGCTCTAGTAGTTTTCTGGTAGCATCTTTAGGATTCTCTATGTATAGTATCATGTCATCTGCAAACAGTGACAGTTCTACTTCTTCTTTTCTGATTTGGATTCCTTTGATTTCTTTTTCTTCTCTGATTGCTGTGGCTAAAACTTCCAAAACTATGTTGAATAACAGTGGTGAGAGTTGGCAACCTTGTCTTCTTCCTGATCTTAGTGGAAATGGTTTCAGTTTTTCACCATTGAGAATGATGTTGGCTGTGGGTTTGTCATATATGGCCTTTATTATGTTGAGGTAAGTTCCCTCTATGCCTACTTTCTGGAGGGTTTTTATCATAAATGGGTGTTGAATTTTGTTGAAAGCTGTTTCTGCATCTATTGAGATGATCATATGGTTTTTATCCTTCAATTTGTTAATATGGTGTATCACACTGATTGATTTCCATATATTGAAGAATCCTTGCATTCCTTGGATAAACCCCACTTGATCATCGTGTATGATCCTTTTAATGTGTTGTTGGATTCTGTTTGCTAGTATTTTGTTGAGGATTTTTGCATCTATGTTCATCAGTGATACTGGCCTGTAGTTTTCTTTTTTTGTGACATCTTTGTCTGGTTTTGGTATCAGGGTGATGGTGGCCTCGTAGAATGAGTTTGGGAGTGTTCCTCCCTTTGCTATATTTTGGGAGAGTTTGAGAAGGATAGGTGTTAGCTCTTCTGTAAATGTTTGATAGAATTCTTTGGCTCTTTTTAAATGAGCACAAACAAAAAAGGAAGAAATACGAATCAGAAAAACTCACTGAGCTGCCCCGTGACCTGTGGGTAATTAATTGGTCCTAGAAACTACTTTCCCTGCCTGGTGACTATTTTGTGACTCTTTCTTTGTTCTTCTTTTCAATTCTCTTTCATTGTCTGTTTTAGCCAGAGTAATACATGTAGAGCTACTCATGAAAGTAGGCTTGTAATTTAAAAAATCTACCTGGTGGTAGACTTTCACCACTCCAAGTGGTATGTAAAAGCTGACTGGGTCTGTAGTCACCCTCGGTTCAGCCTGGAATGAGGGGAGGGGAGACTGGAGGACCTTCCCTCTCTCTCCAGTCTCTCCCCCCAGTCCATCCTGGAGCCTTCATTCAACATCTATTTTGGCTAGACTCTGAGGATGGAGGTGAAAGACTCCCACCCTCAAGGAGCTCAAAAAACTTAACTGGAGAGACGGAGAGTGAGGGGCCATTTCATTACAGGATGCTATGTACTGTTTTTATTATAATGATGACCATTAGTATCAACTATTTTACTTTCAGTAAAACCTTAGATAATTCAGGTGTTACTATAATTAAAAACAAACAAACCCTATAATCAGTTAGTTAGCTTGTGTCCCTGCACTAAGGGAGAGGCTTATGTTATGCTTTCTGTGGGGGCCTTGTTAAAGAATACCCCCTTCTGGGTTCAGGACTTACTTGGTAAGGAGTCTCCAGATTCCTTGTCCCCAGATTCCCCACTTCAATCAGCAGCTACCTATGCCCAGCTTCCTGTTCCCTCTTAGAAGTGACTGTTGCATGGGAACCACAAGAACAGAAGCAAAGCTCTGTGATGGGCAAACAGGAGGCCTGCAAAATAGATCAGGGACCATCAGTCCATCTACTCTGTTTTGCAGGAAAGGAGGAGCCATTCAGACCAGAGATAGAGAGAGTACACACCCAGCGGGCACTGACTTCCTTGACCTTCAGCCGTCTGCCCCGTCCCATCTCATCAGCTCTCACTCACGTTCTGGTCACTGTTCATGACCCTCAGACCAGCCTCCCTCTTCAGTAACATGTTTCAATTTCCCGATACCATTTGGCCTGTCAGTCCATACCACCGCTGCCCTGGCCATGGCTTACTCAGGCCAGGTGTGTGTATCCTGCAGGTGGCGTGGGTGGCAGTGGCGGGCCTGCAGCACCTGGGGAATGGTTCCCTTCAGGTCAGGTGAGTGATGACAGCTGGAGGCCTCTCCTTATTTCTCCTGGGGGAAGAAAGTGGCTTATCCGCATCCCCCGCTGCCCCAGTGAATGTGGACCCTTCCTTCTGATAAGTCCTTTCAGGCAATTTGGGAAACTTCTTAAAACTCTGTGAGCAGCTCATGCCCCTAAACTCAATTATAAGTAAAGACCTCAACACTTGGCCACGAGGACAGGCGGTATCTTAGTTCCCCCACCAGGGATAGAACCAACGCCCCCTGCAGTGGAAGCACGGAGTCTGAACCACTAGACCGCCAGGGAAGTCCCAAAGCTTCCTTTTCTTGAAGAGGCCATCTGCACGATCTAGAGCTGAAAGGCAAGCCAAGTGCCCTCCCACCTTCCCCACCAGGCCAGATGCTTCTCACGCCCACCCGTGACGTGGAAGCCACATCAGCCAGAAATCACCCCCGAACGGCGATGAAGGCAGGAAAGGTCTTCACAGACTTGACACACGGCACTGGTCACCAAACAGAAAACAATGGAACCTCAACATCGTTATGTTTTGACAATCTGAAAAATCACGTATCAGCCTGGAAACAGTGCGAGCCATCGGTGAACCTCAGCACCTCCCTTCCCTTGGCTCTCGGTGAGATAAACGTTGACCACACGCTGTGGCAGGCGAGACAGGCCCGGGGCGGCCGAGGAGATGCTGGCCAGCAGCACACTTCCCGTCCGCCTTTGCCAAGAAGTCATCAAGCGCATGGTCGGTTTTCTTTCATGAAACCCACTTCATCCTTATCTTTGTTTTCTTTTTGAATGAGTCCCAGTTGACGGATTACGCACAGATGTGTGTGTTTTTCTTAGAAGACCTGGGTCACCGGCAGCGTGGAGGTGAAAGTCCCGCAGATGAGCCTCTGAGCACAATTCCTCTGCGATTTCACATGTGAAATGTCAGGCATTCACACGTGACTTTACAAGTAAGCTGGCATGCTTTAGTAAGCCTTGCAGCCAGGACAGAAACTCTCGAATCAGTCCTGTGCATGATTAATAGGCCATCTTGATCCCCACCAGCCCCACGGCGGGGCAGCCCATCATCTGGGAAAGCATTTTCTCCTCAGCGGTTGCTGCATTCTTTGGTTTGTTTTTAACAACATTTTGTTTACAAAAACATTTCATATGTGTTATTCCTAATGACACATGTTCGTTGTAGAACATTCAGAACATGCAGAACAGCAGAGAAAAGCAATTAAAAACCCCTCACAATCCTGCCGTCCGGAAAAAGGGGGTTAACACAGCTCTCTGCAGTTCAGATTTCCCAACGGCCAAACAGGGACAAATAATAGTTCAAGAGTAGTAGGATTTAAGTAAGTTTATAGTGTAAAGAACTCAGCACAACACAAGAGATAATTAATGTGAGCTGCTTTACTGATAACATCTTAATGAACTTCCTTGCAGTCTGTGTGTGTGTGTGTGTGTGTGTGTGTGTGTTTGTATGTACAAACATCAACATTTCACACACCTTGGATCTTACGGAGGAATTTAATTTTTCTTAAAATCCCTTTCCATTTCAGCTGGGTTCTGACTAATCTTCCAAGGCTATGTTCTAAAAGCTCTTATAGGAGGAAAGATGGAGGGTCAAAAACTAAGAAGTGTCAGCTCTGTGTATAAGTAATAGGGTTCATTCCCACCACTTGGACATGAACTTGCAAATATTTTTCCAGAGGCAATATTGTATTTTTCCCCAATGATACACAGTCATTTCTAGTATCCTATCTTATCAATTGGACGGGCTTTACAAGAAGGCTGTCTGGGGTGAGGGTCCAAATTGCAATCACAGAAAAGAAAGCAATGCTCAGTGACCTGCACGGAAATTAGACTGGCCGCTTGGGCCTCATCAGTGTGAAGAAGGCATCAGTCAAGCTCATCATGCCCAACTCGGTCCATACACGTATCTCACATGGGGTCGTTTCGCTCAGGAGTCTTCTTTGATGCTGGTGCCGCAGGACACTTTGTGGAAGGGACTGGCCCTTGCCCCATGATTTCAGCCACAGTGCCAGGACTGAACACATGTAATTGGTGCCAGACACTAGCTAGGCCCTGGATTTATATGCTTTCTAGAAGCATACATGGTTATACTGAAGAAGCAAACAAGCAGCCCACCTTACAGGACACTGTGGAAAGCGCTCTACAGAGGAGGTTTTCTTAGGACAATGAGGGCCCCGGAGAGGGAGCACGGAGGCTGCCTGAAAGTGCAGAAAACCTTTCGGAAGAGGAAGAATCGAGCTGAATCTTGAAGGGCCAGCTGGAGCTTGTCAGGCAGACAAATGGGGAGAGACGAACCCAGAAGCCTCAAGTGTGCACTCTGAACTCAATCTGCCTGCTACTTGCTAGCGCTTATAATCTTGGTCAAGTTCCCAAACTGCTCTGAGCCTGTTTTGTTTTTGTTTTAAATAAGACTTTAAAAAAATCAGTTTTACTGAGATATAACTCACACACCATAAAACTCCCCCATTTAAAGAGTACAATTCATTGACAATGTAGGATATTCACAGAGTTGTGCAACTACCTGCACGTCAATTTTGGAACACTTTCATCGTCCTAAAGAAACGCCATATACCCACTAACAGCCATTCCCCATTTCCCTCCAATCCCCTTAGCTCCTGGCAACCACTGACCTACTCTCTGCCTCGATAGATCTGCCTTTTCTGGACATTTCAGATAAATCAAATCACACAATATGTGGTCTTCTGTGACTGGCTTCTTTCACTTAGCAAAATATTTTTGAGGTCTGTGGCTATTTAGTCATGTATCAAATGAAAGTAATAATTGAATCTACCTCAGATGTAGATGTTTTATGAGGTTTAGATGAGAAGGCTGCCAAACGTCTGGTGCAGAGGAAGTACTCAGAGTTAGGTCTCCTCATGCTGATGTTTCTTTGCAGAGCCAAGGAGGGGATCAGGTTAGACACCTGTCCAGTCCGTAATGATCTCGTCATCCGTACGCTCAGATGAGAGGGAGGAACCATGGCGCATGCACACCGCTGTTCAAAGTTCAAAACGGTGCGCGGAGAGCAAGGTGTGACATTAATTACAGAGGTGACTGCCTCAGGTGAGGCAGGTGAGGTGAATGAGCACGTAATGAGGATGATGGAAATGGCATCCTCTTGGGCGCTATGAGAATTAGATATGGGAAAGGGCTTTGCAAACAGTGAACTAATGTAAAAATGGCAATACTTACTATTCTTATAAACCTGTTCCAAAGGAAAAGAAGACATGGAATGCTTACTGGGTGCCCTACCATGTGCCAGGCGCTGTGTGTGTTATTTCATGTAAACCTCTGCAACACGGGACTGATTCCAATTCATAGAAGAGGAAACTGAGGCTCAGGACAGAGCAAGCAACTGGGACCAGTTCTCACACCAGAGCTTGGCTAGAGGAGCTAAAACTCAAGCTCATGCCTGGCAGATGAAAGCTGATACTCTTTCTACCATGTTCTGTTTTGCCACCTTGTGGGCAAGTTAATCCTTCCATGTCCTGCACAGGGCAATCTCCTCTCTCCTCTTATTTATTTTAAATACCCATCTCTTATCTTCTTCCAGTTCTGGCATGTGATACATCAGTCCTAGATCATCTTATCTGTCACAATATCAAAAAATTTCAAACACATCCCTCCTGAGTCTTCATCTTCTCAAAAAGAAGTGCCTTTTGATTAAACAGCATTGTACTCTGATGGGAGAACAGATAAAAATGTCTGTAATCATTTCAGCTAGTGTGTGAGGACCATCTCCAGTTTTGTTATTGCTACTTGGAAAGAACCTAAATGACTAAATCATCCAGCTCCCCCTGACACTGGTAAATGACGTCCTGTTAAAGTTATATGAATTGTTCACTATTTACTTCCCTTGGCAAACCTGTTAAGAGTCCATTCTTTTGCTTGTTAAGCCCAAAGAAACACACTCAAATAGTGTAAAGATCTCTGTCTTCTTTTTAAAAAGTGTAAAACGCAGTAGCCAAGACATGAAAGCAACCTAAGTGTCCATCAAAAGTTGAATGGATAAAGAAGATGTGGTATATATACACAATGGAATATTACTCAGCCATAAAAAAGAATGGAATAATGCCATTTGCAGCAACATGGGTGGACCTAGAGAACATCAGACTTAGTGCAGTAAATCAGACAGAGAAAGACAAATATTTTATGATATCACTCACATGTGGAATCTAAAAAATAATACAAATTAATTTATTTACAAAACAGAAACAGACTCACAGATGTAGAAAACAAACTTATGGTTACCAAAGAAGAAAAGGGAGGGGGAAGGGATAAATTAGGAGTATGGGATTAAGAGATACAGACTACTATGCATAAAATAGATAAGCAACAAAGAACACAGGGAACAATATTCAATATCTTGTAATAACCTATAATGGAAAATAATCTGAAAAAATATAAATATATAACTGAATCACTTTGCTATACACCTGAAACTAACACAATATTGTAAGTCAGTTATATTTCAATTTTAAAAAGTGTAAAACATACTTGTCTCAGTATTTAAATCCTTTCCCTTCCTACAGTGTCAGTCACATTGAATGTAGAGAAAGAACACAAATAAAACCAAGAATTTGCGAAAACATGGCTCAATGGAACTCTTCTATACTGTCATGAGAAAATAAAATGATACAACAACTGGAAAACAACTGGGTATTACCTTATAACAGGTACATTCCCTGCAACCCAGCCATCCAACTCCGAGGTGTTTCCTCTAGGACAGCGGTCCCCAAAGTGCGGTCCCAGACCAGCAGCAAAAGCAGCATCACCTGCAAACTTATTAGAAATGCAAAATCTCTGGGACCCACTGAATCAGAAACTCTGGGCATGGGGCCCAGCAATCTGTGTTTCAACAAGTCCTCTGGAGAATTCTGATGCATGCTCATGTCTGAGAACTACTACACTAATGAATGCTCATATGAAAATGCACCAGGAGACATCCACCAAGAATGTTCCCTGGGCCCTCAATCATAATGGCACAAAACCTGGAAAAAGCTCAAATGCCCCAAGTCAGGAGAATGGAGAAGTAAACTGGAATATTCATATTACAGCATACTATATAGACCCCAAAATAAATGAACTACAGTTAAGAGTTCCACATAATATACATGAATCTTAGGAACATAATTTTGAGGCCGAGGAGAACATTGCAGTTGACTACATTCAGTATGGTGCATCTTTTGTAAACCTCAAGCCAAAAATGAAACAGTATATTCCTTAGGGCTATATACTTATGTAATGAAAGTATAAATTTTTAAAAACTCGGGAAATGATAACCACATAGTTTGGGGTAATGGTCTCTTCTGGGGGTGGGGAGGTGGGAACAGGTGGGGAGATGCAGCGGTGTAGGTAACGCTCCCAGTTCTTAGAGCAGGTGGTGGGTTCACCTTATTAGGAAGATTTGTAAGTTACATTTGTGTTACACACATTCTTCTGTGTGTATCAAATATTAAGTTAAAAAAGGGGGTGAAGGGGGCTTCCCTGGTGGCGCAGTGGTTGAGAGTCTGCCTGCTAATGCAGGGAACACGGGTTCCAGCCCTGGTCTGGGAAGATCCCACATGCCGCGGAGCAGCTGGGCCCGTGAGCCACAACTACTGAGCCTGCGCGTCTGGAGCCTGTGCTCCGCAACAAGAGAGGCCGCGATAGTGAGAGGCCCGCGCACCGCGGTGAAGAGTGGCCCCCACTTGCCGCAACTAGAGAAAGCCCTCGCACAGAAACGAAGACCCAACACAGCCATAAATAATAAATAAATAAATAAATAAATTTTTTTTAAAAGGGGGGTAAGGGGATGAATTCTGACAAGTACCACACTATTCTTGCTTGATTAGGAGAACCATGCTCAGGAAAAGTACTCTGTAAGAGAAAGGATGAGAAAAGTCTCCAAAGGGGAACCAGACTGGAAGGACTGCCGCCCTCAGAGGATCCTGCAGAGGAAGAAGGAAGTAGACACACACAGAGAAGCCCTCTCCCTCCTCCTCGTCAACCTCCATCTCTAGGACAGTAACAGTGCTGTGTGTTGGCTCTTTTTCTGCCACCCGCCTTGTCTGGGTTATTCATTCACTGAACACTTTAGCGGCCAATGTGCCAAGCAGTGAGAAGTCAGTGGCAAGGGATGAGCTGAAAGGCAGTGAGGAGAGGAATCATGAGGAACAGCTGGCCTAGGAGGCCCAGGCCTCCTGAAATGTCAACAACTAAATACATACAGGCACTCTTACTACACACACACACACACACACACACACACACACACACACACATATATTTTTCCTACCACTGGTTGAATCTTTTCTGGGACTGGAAATAAATTGCTGCTTGGAAAATTGTCAATCTTTTCCTGATTGAATAAATTCGTTTCATTTGAAGACAGAGAACTTAACCACCTCTCAAAGTACTTAAATGTTTGTGCCATCAAGTCCAAGTTTAAGATGAGATACACGATTCCTATGCTCCCTCTGACGGACTACAGGGTAATGCACCCACTTTTATTTCCATGTGCAGATGGATTTACAATTGCATCTCTATCCTAATGTGGAAAGCTCTCCTATGTGGCACGGGCTAGAGCTGGGCTCCCAGAGGCCCAGGGTCAAACGAGGTTTGCCTTCAACTCAGGCAAGTACCAAAGCTCCATCTGTTTTCCATGATGCATATTTTCTCCTTATTTCCCAAAAGTATACTCAAAATGGTCACAGAATATACTTTGTTAAATGAAACATACTCTTGGAACATCAAATAGCTTTAATGTAGTATGATGAGTGAGTCATATGTGAGACAGAGAAAGTAGTGTACAAAAAAATAATAAAGTATGGTGAGTGCTTTTACTTTTAAACTACTTGAAAAATAAATGCCCCCTCCTCTTAACTGCTCTGGGGGCCGTGCCCAAATCCACACACTCAGTGATCCTTTTCCCCTTCAGAAAATACAGAAAGATTATTCTTACTCTACAGAACATATGTGGCCCGTGGAAGAAACATTTGTAAGGTGCATATGCTTTTCTTTTTTACTTAAAAAATTACGTTTTATTTTAGAATAGTTTTAGAGTCACAGAAAAACTGTCAAGATAGTACAGAGAGTTCCCATATACCCTACACCCAGTTTCCCCTATAGTAACAGCTTTTAAGACTATGGTATGTTTGTTACCATTAATGAACCAATATTGATGCATTATTATTAAAGTCCATTCTTTATTCAGATTTCCTTTGTTTTATCTAATGTCTTTTTACTGTTGCAGGATTCCATCCAGGAGACCATGTTACATTTAGTCATCATGTCTCTGTACATGGCACTAGTCTGTGACACTTTCTCAGACTTTCCATGTTTTGGGTGACCTTGAGAGTTTTGAGGAGTACTGGTTAGGTATTTTGTAGACTGTCCCTCAACTGGGACTTGTCTGATGCTTTCTCATGATTAGACTGGGTGATATGTCTAATATCACATCCTTGGGGAGGAAGACCACAGAGGGGAAGTGCTCTTCTCATCACACCATGTCAAGGAAACTTACTATCCACATGCCTTATCACAGATGATGCTAAAACCTTGATCACCTGGCTAAGGGAGAGTTTGACAGGTTTCTCCACTATAAAGTTATCTGTGTCCCCACCTAGCCTTCTCCACCCCATGCTCTTGGAGGAGGTCACTGTGCACACACACCTAAGGGGTGGGGAGCTGTGCTCCATTCACCTCCTTGAGGGTGGAGCATCTACATAAATTATTTGGAATTCTTCTTCACGGGAGGTTTGTTTCTGCTTCCCCACTTATTTATTGAATCATTTACTTATATTAGCATGGACTCATGGATATTTACTTTATATTTTGGTTATTATCCAATACTACTTTATTTTATTCCTCAAATTGTTCCAGCTTTGGCCACTTGGAGCTCCTTCAGTTGGCCCCTATGTCCGTTTGACATAGCCCCATCATTGTGGGATTTTCTTCTTCTTCTTTTTTAAATTTTGAGCATTTCCTTACTAGATGCGTATGCTTTTTACCATAAGCTTTCATACTAAAATTAAGAAGATTTGGGGGCTGAGGGTAGGAGAGGATAGGTATTCCTCTGAAGTCTGAGGAGCTATTATTACGTAATTTTCTTTATATAAAGTCTACCCTTTCTATATGATCAGTCCTTCCTATATTTAGCTACAAAAATTTCCCTTTTCCATCAGTCTGTAGTAACAGGGTCCTCATTCTCCTTTTACCAGAAACTTCCAACAAAAGCACAGAATTTGGGAGAGTGCCCAAGATGGCAGAGTAGGAAGACCCTGAGCTCACCTCCTCCCATGGGCACACCAAAATTACAACTATTTACACAGCAACTGTCAATGAGGATGACACAAAGACTAGAAGAAAAGATCTTCTAAAACTACAGATATAAAGAAGGAACCACAATGAGACAGGTAGGAGGGGTGGAGACACAGTATAGTCAAGACCCATACCCCTGGGTGGGTGACCCACAGACAGGAGGATAATTATAATTGCAGATGTTCTCCCCAACGAGCAAGGGGTACAAGCCCTACATCGGGTTCCCCAGCCTGGAGGTCCTGTCCCAGGAAGATGAGCCCCCAGCACGTTTGGCTTTGAAGGCCAGTGCAGCTTAGTCCTGGGAGAGGCAGAGGGCTGTAGGAAATAGAGACTCCACACAAAATCTTACACACTGTGAGACTCAGGCCAGAAGCAGTAATTTGAAGAAGCCTGAGTCAGACTCTCTTGCTGATCTTGGAGAGCCTTCTGGACAGGCAGAAGGCAACTGGGATTCATCCTAGGGACACTGATGATGGTGGCAGCCGTTTTTAGGAGCTCATTATACCACGAGGACACTAGTGCTGGCAGGTGCCATTTTGTAATCCTCCCTCTAGCTTATTAGTGCTGGGACCTGCCCCACCCACCAGCCACTTGGGACCAGTCCTGGGATGCCCCAGGCCAAGCAGCTAGCTGGGTAGGGACACAGCCTCACTCACTAGCAGGCTCACTGCCATAGGACCCTGAGCCCCTAGCTACCCCAGGATTCGGCCCCACCCAACAGATGGCCCAGAACATAGTCACACTCACCAGTGGGCTGACACTGGCCCCAGGACCCCCTGGGCCTGAGCTCTACACACCAGCAGGCCAACACTAGTACTCCAGGACCCGCAGTCCTGCAGCCAGCCACCCCAGGACTCAGCTCCTCCCATCAGTGGGCCAACACTAGCCCTGTGACCCACCCCAGGACTCCATAGCCAGTCACATCATAATCCAACCCCACCCACCAGTGAGCCAGCATCAGGACTGAAACTTCCCAGGCCTTGCAACCAGCTGTGACAGGACCCAGCCCCACCTACCAGCATCCAACAGCATCTGCAATAGGCAGGGCCTGGCAACTAACCAGACCAGGGGCCAGCCACACCTACTAGATGACCACAGTAGTCAGCAAACCACAATAGAAGGGCCCATGCAGTCCACATAGTGTGCATGCTAAAGCATATAGCTCTGGTGAACAGAAGGGAGTATGCTGGTGGGCCCCATAGGACGTCTCCTACATGAGGCCACTTCTCCAAGATTAGTAACTATAATCAACCTATCAAATACATGGAAATAAAAACAGAGAATAGGCAAAATGAGGCAACAGAGGAATATGTTCCAAAGGAAAGAACAAGACAAAATCCCAGAAGAACTAAGTAAAGGAGACATAAGCAACCTACCCAATAAATAGTTCAAGGTAATAATCATAAAGATGCTCAAAGAACTTGGGAGAAGAATGATGAACACAGTAAGAAGCTGGAAATTTCTAACAAAGAGTTAGAAAATATAAAGAAGAACCAAACAGAGCTGAAGAATACAACAACTGAAATAAAAAAATACACTCAGAAGAATCAATAGTAGATTAGATGATATAGAGGAATGGATCAGTGAACTAGAAGACAGAGAAGTGGAAATCACTCAAGCTGAACAGAAAAAAAGAAAAAAGAATTTAAAAAAATTAGCACAGTTTAAGCGACATCTGGGACAACATCAAGCACAATAACATTCACATTATAGGGGTTCCAGAAGGATATTAGAGAGAGAAAGGGGCAGAGAACATATTTGAAAACATAATAGCTAAAAACTTCCCCAACCTGGGAAGGGAAACAGACATCCAGATCCAGGAAGCACAGAGAGTTCCAAACAGGACCAACCGAAAGAAGATCACACCAAGACACACTGTAATTAACATGGCAAAAATTAAAGATAAAGAGAGAGTATTAAAAGCAGCAAGGGAAAAGCAACAAGTTACATAAGGCTATCAGCTGACTTTTCACCAGAAACTCTGCAGGCCAGAAGGGAGTGGCACAATATATTCAAAGTTCAAAGTGATGAAAGGGAAAAACCTGCAACCAAGAATACTCTACCCAAAAAGGCTATCATTCAAATTTCAAGAAGAGATAAAGATTTTTACAGACAAGCAAAAGCTAAGAGTTAAGCACCATGAAACCAGCTTTACCAAAAATGCTAAAGGGAATTCTCTAAGTGGAAGAGGAAAGGCAACAACTGGAAGCATTAAAATTACAAAGGGAAAAATCTCATTGGTAAAGACAAATATACAGTAAAGGCACTAGCTCAACCACTTATAAAGCTAGGAGAAAAGTTAAACAATAAAAGTAGTAAAAATCATCTAAATCCACAATGAGTAGTTAAGGGATACACAAAGCAAAAATGTTATATATGACTTAAAAAACGTTAAATGATGGGGGGCAGAGAGTAAAAATGCAGGGTTGTTAAAATGTGTTTAAACAGATACACACACACAAAAAAGAAATGAATCCAAACATAAGACTAAAGACAGTCAACAAATCACAAGGGAAGAGAACAAAAGAAGAAGGAACAGAAAAGAACTACAAAAACAATCCTAAAACAATTAACAAAATGGCAATTAAGTACATAGCTATCAATAATTACTTTAAATGTAAATGGACTAAATGTTCCAATCAAAACACACAGAGTGGCTGAATGGATAAAAAAAAATACCCATGTATATGATGCCAATAAGAGACTTGCTTCAGATCTAAAGACACACAAGACCGAAAGTGAGGGGATGGGAAAAGGTATTTCATGCCAATGGAAATCAAAAGAAAACTGGGGTAGGAATACTTATATTAGGCAAAATAGACTTTAAAGCAAAGACTGTAACAAGAGACAAAGAAGCACATTATGTAATGGTAAAGGGATCAATCCAAGAAGAAGACGTAACAATTGTAAATACATATGCATGTAACATAGGAGCACCCAAATACTTAAAACAAATATTAACAGATGTAAAGGGAGAAACTGACAGTAACACAATAAGAATAGGGGACTTTAACACCCCATCTACATCAATAAACAGATCATCCAAATGGAAAATCAATAAGAAAACACTGGCCTTAAATGACACATTAGACCCAATGGACTTAATATGTATAGAACATTTCATCTGAAAGCAGAATACACATTCTTCTCAAGCTCATATGGAACATTCTCCAGGATAGATCATATACTAGGTCACAAAACAAGTCTCAGTAAATTTAAGAAGACTGAAATCATATCAAGCATCTATTCCTACCACAACACTATGAGGCTAGAAATCAATTACAAGAAAAGAAATTTCAAAAACACAAACACATGGAGGCTAAACAACATGCTACTATACAACCAATGTGTCACTGAAGAAATCAAAGAGGAAATCAAAAAATACCTGGAGACAAATGAAAATGAAAACACAATGATCCAAAATGTATGGGATGCAGCAAAAGCAGTTCTAAGAGGGAAGTTTATAGCGATACAAGCTTACCTCAGGAAACAAGAAAAATCTCAAATAAACAACCTAACCTTACACCCAAAGTGACTAGAGAAAGAAGAACAAACAAACCCAAAGATAGTAGAAGGAAAGAAATCATAAAGATAAGAGCAGAAATAAATGAAATAGAGACTAAAGAAGCAATAGAAAAATCAATGAAACTAAGAGCTTGTTTTTTGAAAAGATAAACAAAATTGATAAACATTTAGCCAGGCTCATCAAGAAAAAAACAGAGGGCCCAAATCAATAAAATCAGAAATGAAAAAGAAGTTACAACTGACACTACAGAAATACAAAGGATCACAGATTACTACAAACAATTATATGCCAATAAAATGAAAAACCTAGAAGAAATGGACAAATTCCTGGAAATGTACAATCTCCCAAGACTGGACCAGACCAATTACCAGTAATGAAATTGAATCAGTAATTAAAAGAAAAAAACTCTAAGCAAACAAACAGAAGTCCAGGACCAGACAGCTTCCCAGTGAATTCTACCAAATATTTAAAGAGTTAAAAATCTATTCTTTTCATGGTACTGATGAACCTAGTTGCAGGACAGGAATAAAGAGATAGACATAGAAAATGGACTTGAGGACATGGGGTGGGAGGGTGAAGCTGGGGTAAAGTGAGAGTAGCATCGACATACATACACTACCGAATGTAAAATAGTTGGCTGGTGGGAAGCAGCAGCATAGCACAGGGAGATCGGCTCGGTGCTTTGCGATGACCTAGAGGGGTGGGATAGGAAGGATGGGAGGGAGGCTCAAGTGGGAGGGGATATAGGGACATGTGTATACATATGGCTGATTCGCTTTGTTGTGCAACCGAAACTAACAGAGTATTGTGAAGTAATTATACTCCAATAAAGATCTATTAAAAGTTTTTTTTTAAATCTATTCTTTTCAAACTATTCCAAAAATTCAGAGGAAGGTATATTTTCAAAACTCATTCTACAAGGCAAGCATTACCCTGATCCCAAAACCAGACAAAGACATCACACACAAAAAAGAAAATTACAGCCTGATATCACTGATGGACATGGTTGCAAAAACCCTCAACAAAATATTAGCAAACCAAATTCAATAATATATTAAAAGATCATACAACATGATCAAGTGGGACTTATCCCAGGGATGCAAGGATGATTCAACATATACAAATCAATCAATGTGGTACACCACATCAACAAATTGAAGAATAAAAATCATATGATCATCTTAATAGATACAGAAAAAGCTTTTGACAAAATTCAACATCCACTTATGATAAAAAACTCTCTACAAAGTAGGTATAGAGGGAGCATACCTCAACATAATAAAGGCCATCTATGACAAACCCACAGCTAACATCATACTCAATGGTGAAAAAAACTGAAAAATTTCCTCTAAAATCACGAACAAGCAAGGATGCCCGCTCTTGCCACTTTTATTCAACACAGTATTGGAAGTCCTAGCCACAACAATCAGACAAGAAAAAGAAATAAAAGGCATTCTAATTGGAAGAGAAGAAGTAAAACTGTCACTCTTTGCAGATGACATGATGCTATATATAGAAGACCCTAAAGTCTCCACCAAAAACCTATGAGAACTAATAAATGAATTCAGTAAAGTTGTAAGATACAAGATTAATGTCCAGAAATCTGTTGCTTTTCTATACACTAAAAATGAACTATCAGAAAGAGAAGGCAAGAAAACAATCCTGTTTACACTCACATCAAAAAGAGGAAAATACCTAGGAATAAAATTAACCAAGGAGGTGAAAGATCTATACTCTGAAAACAAAATATTGATGAAGGAAATTGAAAATGATACAAAAAAATGGAAAGACATATTGTGCTCATGGATTAGAAGAATTAGTATTGTAAAAATGAACATACTATCTACAAGTATCTAAGGCAATCTACGGATTCAATGCAATCCCTATTAAAATACCAATGGCTTTTTTCACAGAACTAGAAAAAATAATTCTAAAATTTGTATGGAAACACAAAAGATCCTGAACAGCCAAAAGAATCTTGAGAAACAGCACAATTGGAAGTATCACACTCCCTGATTTCAAACTACACTACAAAGCTACAGTAATCAAAACAGCATCGTCCTTGTACAAAAACCAGACACATACATCAATGGAACAGAATAGAAAGCCCAGAAACGAACCCACACTTATACAGTCAACTAATCTATGACAAAGGGGGTAAGAATATACAACATTCTGAAAAAACAGCCTCATCAATAAATGGTGTTGGGAAAACTGGCAGCTAGATGAAAAGAATCAAACTGGACTACTTTCTCACACTGCACACTAAAATCAACTCAAAATGGATTAAAAATTTAAATGTAAGACCTGAACCCATAAAACTTCTAGAAGAAAACACAGGCAGTATGCTCTTTGACATTAGTCTTAGCAATATATATATATATTGTTTTGTTATGTCTCCTCAGGCAAGGGAAACCAAAGCAAAAATAAACTAATGGGACAACATCAAACTAAAAAGCTTTTGCACAGTGAAGGAAACTATCAACAAAATGAAAAGGCCACCTACTGAATGAGAGAAGATATTTGCAAACAATATGTCTGATAAGGGGTTAATATCCAAATAGACAAAGAATTCCTACAACTCGATACCAAAAAAACCAAACAACTGATTAAAAAATAGGCAGAGGACCTACTGAAATGAATAGACATTTTTCCATAGAATAAATACAGATGGTCAATAGGCACATGAAAATATGCTCAACATCCGTAATCATCAGGGAAATGCAAATCAAAAACATAATAAGATATCACCTCACACCTGTGAGAATGGCTATTATCAAAAAGACAAGAGATGACAAGTGCTGGCGAGGATGTGGAGAAAAGCGAACCCTTGTGCACGGTTGGTGGGAATACATATTGGTGTAGCCACTATGGAAAACAGTATGGAGGTTCCTCAAAAACCTAAAAATAGAACTACCATATGATCCAGCAATTCCTCTCCTGGGTATATATGCAAAGAAAATCAAAACACTAATTTGAAAAAATGTATGCACCCCTATGTTCACCACAGCATTATTTACAATGGCCAAGATGTGGAAGCAACCCAAGTGTCCACTGATGGATGAATGGATAAATAAAATGTATATGTATGTATATATATGGTTTCCCAGTGCATATAAAAGTTACATTTACACTTTTAAAAAGTGCATAATTTGGGCCTCACACACCACCTAACACCCAGGGCCCTTGAATTCAAAAACTTCTTGAGCCTAAGACTTGAGTTGAAACTTGATTTGTTTCTCCTTTCATAAATTTTGCAAATTTAAGTTGCTAAGCTCCATGACAGCAGGGAGAATGTGTTATTATTTTATTTTTCACTTTTAAGCTGTATTAGTTTCCTATTGCTGCTGTAACAAGTTACCACAAATTTATTGGCTTAGAACAACACAAATTTATAATCTCACAGTTTCAGAGGTCAGAAGTCTGACTTGGGTCTCACCACGCTAAAACCAAGCATCTGCAGGGCTGCACTCCTTACGTCCATTTCTGGAGCTGCTAGGGGAGAATGCTTCCCTTGCTCGTTCAGGTTGTTGACAGAATTCAGTGACTTGAGGTTATAGGACTGAGGGCCCACTTCCTTGCTGGTTGAGAGCTGAAGGCCGTTCCCAGCTGCCCAGTTTCCTAGGTTACTGAGGCTGCCTGCCACTGTCCCCCGTTTTCCATCTTCAAAGGCAGCAGTGGTGGATGGAGTCCCTCTCATGCTTCAAAACTCTCCTGCTCTTCTTAGGTCGTATTTCTCTGACGTTTGCTAGGAAAGGTTCTCTGTTTTTAAGAGAAGTATGATTAAACTGAGCCCATGCAGATAATCCAGAATAATCCCCCTATTCAAGGTTCCAAGGATTAGGGCATGAACATCTGTGGGGGTCATTATTCAGCTTCTCACATCAGCATAGTGTCAGGTGTATCACAGGCCTTCAACGAACGACTATCTCCTTTAATGACTGAGAGAGAAAGCTGAGTGTGCATGAAGTGGAGACTCAAAACTGAGCAGCTGCTCTGATATTTTGCTGACGCTAAGGTATTCTATGCATACAGCTAAGTGTTGGCCGGACAGAAAGCAGGACAGTTTCAGACAACAAAACCAGCTCAGGTGTCTCTTTGGTATTTCAATTCAACAAGGCTCCCAGTCCTGGGTGTGCATTCGAATCACCAAGGAGCTTTTAAAAAACACCTTTGTCAGGTGCTCCACAGACCAGTCAAGTGAGACTCTGTGGGTCCACAGCTATTTGTTAAAAGAACTCCCTAGGTGATTCTAAAGTGCAGCTGAGGCTGAGAGACACTGGCCTAGAATTAGCCTAATTTCATAACTGAGGACTCACAACGTTTTGGACACTATGACCTTTTGTTATGGGCGTAATTGTGTCCCCCAAATCCATATGTTGAAGTCCTAACCCCCAGGATCTCAGAAGGTGATTATATTTGGAGACAGGGTCTTTACTAAGTTACCTTATTAATTACTTAAGCTAAAGTGAGGTCATTAGGATGGGGCCCTAATCTAGTATGACTGGTATCCTTCTAAGAAGAGATCAGGACACAGACAGGCACAGAGAGATGACCATGTAAGGACACAGGGGGAACACAGCCATCTTAAAGCCAGGAAAAGAGGTCCCAGAAGAAACCAACCCTGCCAACACCTTGATCTTGGACTTAAAGCTTCCAGAACTATAAGAAAATAAAGTTCTGTTGTTTAAGCCTCCAGGTCTGTGGTACTTTGTTATGGCAGCCCAAGCAGACAAATATATCTTTTTAAGCATATCTGATCTCCCTCAATAAGTGCAAGCTCTTAGGTTGGGCCTGGCCTTCTCACCTGTTTCTCATGATGCTTATCATGCTGTTTTGAATATAGCGGTAGCTCAATAAATCCAATCAAAGCAGCCACAAGCCTGGGTTTATGTCCCATCTCCACCACTAGGTTGGCTATGTGGTCTTGGCTAAGTCATTAAGCTTCATATCTTCATCTGTAAAATGCCACTACCTCACGTGACTGCTGAGATAACGCGTGATGGAAAAATCTGTGTGACGGGAAATCTACTAGGATCCTTCCTCAGCCTGTGTGATTTTGATTTTGATGGGAGGGCTTACTGGGTGCGTATTGAAAGAATGAATGAATAGAGTGTCATAAAGCAAATCCATGCAAACTTTTTCCTCTATCAGCTCAGCTGCAATTTAAAAAATTAGTTCTAATGTTGATCTCACCCAGTTGCAGCTTCTCCTTTATTTTGCTGTTTACTGAATGCCTTGGGCCAGTTGATAAATATCACATTCTAAATAAGACCCAACATTTTCACATAGGATCCTTAAAATATAAATAGATACAGCCCTTTGCAAAAGTAATGTCAAATTATGAGTGAAAAGCCGTTAAAATATTCATATTCTATTATCCAGAAATTTCACTTCTGTTATTTCTGAGGAACAGAGGCTAAATACAGAAATAACTGTTAGTATTGACAGCATTATAGGCAACAGTGAAAAATCAGCGACAATCTAAATGCCCAAATAAAATATAAAATAGTACATGCTCAACACAGACTATTGTAAAACTATCGAAATTATGAAAAATACTTATATTATGGTGTTTACTTAAGAAAAAGACGCAGAATACGTAAGTTAAAAATGCATAGAGATAGGGCTTCCCTGGTGGCGCAGTGGTTGAGAATCTGCCTGCCAATGCAGGGGACACGGGTTCGAGCCCTGGTCTGGGAGGATCCCACATGCCGCGGAGCAACTAGGCCCGTGAGCCACAACTACTGAGCCTGCGCGTCTGGAGCCTGTGCTCCACAACAAGAGAGGCCGCGACAGTGAGAGGCCCGCGCACCGCGATGAAGAGTGGCCCCCACTTGCCGCAACTAGAGAAAGCCCTCGCACAGAAACGAAGACCCAACACAGCCATAAATAAATAAATAATAAATTTATTTAAAAAAATGCACAGAGATAAGGTTGAAAGGAAATCCAACAAGGTGCTAATAAAGGGGGGACCTCAGCTGGTGGGATTATGTATCATCTTCCTCCTTCCTTCTACTTCTCTGAAGTTTCTCACTTTTTTTTTTTTGTATAGATATATGCTTTATTTTCTATTGTGAAAATATCTAGAAGTGGAATACTAGATCATATGGTAGGTGTATATTTCACTATTTTTTCTTTAATGCCAAACTACTTCAAAGTGGCTGTATTATTTGAAATTTCCATCAAAAATGTGTGAGAATGCCAGTTTCTCTACATCCTCACCAATGCTTAGGATCATCAGTCCTGTTTAATTTTAGCTACTCTACTAAAAGTGTATTACTATTTCATTATGGTTTTTTAAAATTAATTTTTATTGGAGTATAGTTGCTTTACAATGTTGTGCTAGCTTCTACTGCACAGCAAAATGACTCAGCCATACATACACATATATCCCCTCCCTCTTGGATTTCCCTCCCGTTTAGGACACTGCAGTGCATTAAGTAGAGTTCCCTGTGCTGTACAGTACATGCCCCTCAGTTGTCCATTTTACACATAGTATCAATAGTGTATATGCGTCAATCCCCGTCTCCCAATTCCTCCCACCCCACCCCTTTCCCCCTTGGTATCCATACATTTGTTCTCTACCTCTGACTTTTTTCTAAAAGGAGAGTAGACTACATTTATCATAAGGGAAAATAAAAATAGAGTTAATATAAGACAGCCAACAACAATCAACAGAAAACAGGACCCAGGGGATCCATTTTGTCGGGGATTCAGCTGTCTCATTACAATGCATACAAATGATCGAACGCCATTTAGCTAATGACACGGCTCTGGCGTGGCGAGGTCCCCACCAGAACATTTTCCTGGTGTGGGTGTAAAACGTATCCTAAGGAAGTCACAGTGCTTAAAGAGAGGCGAGGGCAGGAAGTTGCCAAGTGCTGCTTCAGCAACTTCTCTTCTATCCCTTTAACAAAACATTCTCCTTAATTAAGTTAACAGAAACCTGGCGATGAGAGTCAATATTTACACAAACCTGCAGTTGTGATAAGGCACGTATATTACTCCTACGCTTTGTAGCAGACTCTACACAGCGGTCCCAACCTCCGCGCGCGACACAGCCAGCCACTCAGTTAAGCCAGAAATCCAGGCACCGAGTCACTGCCTCCCCACCTCTCTCACTGCACCGACCCTTCAGGTCCTGTTGCTGAAGGACTCCAAATCCCTCATCTTCCGCTTCTCCATATGGCTAATGCCACCACCGTCTCTCCCTCAACAACTCTAAGCCAGACACTACTTTCCTTCTAAATTCATCCTCCCGTTCCTCTATAGTAATAGAACCTCCTAAAAGAGCTGGCACATGGCCACTTAGGAAAAAACTACAGTTCTGGGCTTCCCTGGTGGCGCAGTGGTTGAGAATCTGCCTGCCAATGCAGGGGACACGGGTTCGAGCCCTGGTCTGGGAGGATCCCACATGCCGCGGAGCAACTAGGCCCGTGAGCCACAACTACTGAGCCTGCGCGTCTGGAGCCTGTGCTCCGCAACAAGAGAGGCCGCGATACTGACAGACCCGCGCACCGCGATGAAGAGTGGCCCCCGCTTGCCTCAACTAGAGAAAGCTCTAGCACAGAAACGAAGACCCAACATAGCAATCAATCAATCAATAAATAAATAAATAAAATAAATAAATCTTAAAAAACAAACAAACAAACGTTGCCTCTTGAAAAACAAAATCATGTCCCTTCTTGGTTCCAGAAAAATACTTTAAAAAAAAAAAACAAAACTACAGTTCTCTGTTTCCTTTAATTAGGTGAGATCATGCGACTGATGGGGCAACTTCTGGATTATGTGCATCGTCCTCTTCCCCTGCCGCTTCCCATGGGCTGGAATGAAGACGCGGTGGTCATGGCTTCCAATTCTTTACTTACTAGGGGGATGTAACGGAACTGTCGGTTGATAACGTATTAGATCCCTTCAGCTGCTATTACAACTCAGCACAAACTTAGTGACTTAAAACAACACAGATTTATTCTCTTATGGTTCTGGAGGTCAGAAGTCTGAAAACGGTTTCACGGAGCTAACGTGAAGGTATGGGCAGGGCTGGTTCCTTCTGAAGGATCTGGAGGATCTGAGGGGAGAAAACTTTTCCTTGCATTTTTCGGCCTCTAGTGCTGCATTCCTTACATTCCCTGGCTCACGGCCCCTTCCTTCAGAGGCAGCAGCACAGCATCTTTGAAACTCTTTCTCCTTCTGTCTTCATATCACCACCTTCTCCGCACAGAACTCTGCCTGTGTCCCTCTTTTCTGGATGTTTGTGATTACATCAGCCCCACGTGGATAATCCAGGCTTATTCTCCCATTTCAAGATCCTTAACTTGATCATGTCTGCACAGCCTCGTTTGCCATACGAAGTAATATTCCTAGGGTCCAGAGATTAGGATGTGGAGATATTGGCAGGGCGGGGGTGGGGGGGGAGCGGGGCATCATTTAGCTTACCACAGTCATTAAATATAATTTTTGATGAAAATGCATGTGTGATTTTGGGCATGAAACTCAGAAGACATTCAGAAAATGAGTGGCATTGCTAAACAAAATTTCCTTCCATTCTTATTTGCCTGTTTATATAAACAAGGCTGCTTGCATGCTTACATTCAATTGAAAGATCGGAATAGAATTCCTAATTCTAAGCCGAATTCTTTCTAGCAATAAGTAACATTCATTCAATGATAAGTTAATTGGAAAAAATTATAAAGCTCCATTCATCTCATTTAGAAATGTATTTTCAGTAAAATTTCACTTTTTATGTTTCTTGTTTATCCAAATTTGTTACATATTCATGTGGTTTTGAGCATAATATACTTCTAATAAGTGAAGGATAACTCAATCAGGAAGAAATTAAAAAAAATTTAAGCCTTATGATCACAGGAAATTCAAAAACTTAAACTTAAACTTATATGTATATATTTTTGTTGTAGGAGAAAGGTGATCAAAGAAAGATTTATGTATAAAATGCATTAGTATAAATTTCTGTGGGGGAAGTGGAATGGATACACAGGTTCCAAAAGAAAATGAAACAATACGAAATTTCTGACAGGTAAAGAAAATCTTGTTTTTATGTTTTTTAAGTGGGTGGTGGTTGGTGGGTATCAAATTGCTATGGTATTTAGATTCCATTGGGTACATTTAGAAGAAAGATATGATAGTTTTGTTTTAAATATCAATATTTACAATGTATCTAAAAAGCCATCTTTACTATCTGCATTTATGATGAAATTCTAGATGCTGACTTAAAAATGTATGTTTTCCAAAATTCTTTTAGGAAGCGTATGAACAAAAAGTTTGAAGACAACTACTGATGGGCCTGCTTGTCAGGAGAGCAGCACCCCGTCCAGCCCCTGGCAAGGGGGTTTTGCTTGAACCACAGTGATGAGAAGTTTCCTTGGGCTCTTGGACTAATAAAGTATCTCAATGGCTAGTCCCAGTTCCGTCAAAATAACAACAAGGAAAAATACCCAGACTCCTCTATTCACCAGCTCACTCATTCCCTTCCTACACTGCCCAGCCAGAGATACTTGTCTGCAGTTCATCAGGCCGGAGAACCTCACACTCTGGTTGCCAATACAGAGTGCTTGGTGGTAAGAAGAGGCCTCTTAATGGATCCAAATGTTAAGTTCTGACCAGAAGTTGCCACCAGGCTAGATACAGATATTGCCAACTCCCCCATCAGAAAAACAAAAGCAAGACTCTAGGCACCCATATTCAGAGCTTGTTATGAGACTACTCTTATGAGCGTATATATATATGGTGATTATTTTGGGTAAACGGGAGTAGATAAATAAAATTCAAAGTAAACTCTTGGAGGGGATTCGTTGGCTGTCTTCACTGGAATGGCGTGAGCACACACACAGCACACACACAGCATAGCGCGACACAACACACTTCCACTTGAAGAGTGAGCAGAATGGAAACCAAGGATCAAAGTGTCCCCAGCAAGCGGCTCTGAGCACACAGTGGTAACACAATGAATACTTGGTGGACTCAGAAAACATATACCAACACTTAATTAAAGAAAACCAGAAGGAATAAAATGGAATAAAGCAAGAAGATGGGACACTGCCAGGCAAAGGTAGACTTCATCACTTGTTTGGGCAGCTGTAAAAAGGGCGTGGGCACTAAGCCATTCTGTTTAGGCCTATATCTCAGCTCTATCATTTATGAGCTCTGTGACCTTGGACATGAAAACCTAATATCCTCATGCCTCAGTTTCTCCAAATGTAAAATAGGAACGGCATTGCATAAGGCTATTGTGAGGACTGAATGAACTAGTACTTAGGTCAGTGTTAATGGTTATTATTAGCTCTTCTTAAAGATGAACATTTATTGAGCACTGCGCTCTCATCAATGTCTAGGCCTTGGGATATAGAAACAAAGGACTGTGCCACTTCCTAGTTCAAGGTTGACCACCCAGCCCAGATGGGCACGTTCCAAAGGGCTTTCCTGGGGAATCCTCAGATATCCCAGCCATAGAAGCACAGCCAGGGGTAGGGCCCCACTGCAGAGGGACACAGAAAACACTCATTAAGGGGTGTCTTGTGGTGACCAAACCCACCTGGCCAGGGCAGAAGGGCATCTGGGGTAGGCAGTTCAGATGTCCTGTAAAGCATCTTGCCCAAAGACGGGAGTTCAAGTCTGGCACTGAGCTGGCAAGGGGAGTTTGTTGAGGGGTTATTTTTGCTGCCTCTCTGACATCAGTTATGAGTCAGTTTGCTGTTACTGATTTTATGAAAACTTGGGAGAACAGAAGACCACCACTGTACACCACCACATTGCTCAGGACTCAATCACTTGTAAGAAATGAACTCCCAGTTTATGCTAGTTTAAGCTGAAAAGGAAGACTGGCTCATATGACCAGATTAAGAGAAAGCAGTCTTTCACTCTGGGACAGCTGGCTGCAGCCCCTAAACTGGTATGAAGATTCTTTTTTCAGCTCTGTCTCTCATCTCAGCCTTTGCATGTTGGCCTATTGGGAGATAATTCTAGTGTTTCTGCATATATTCTGAGCAAAGCTGAGTATTAGCAGCTATGTTCAAGGATGTTTCCAAAACCGCTCTGAGGCATGGAGCAGACTTTAAAAAAAAAAAATTTATGTATGTATGTATGTATGTATGTATTTATTTTTGGGTGCATCGGGTCTCAGTTGCAGTGCATGGGCTCTTTGTTGCGGCATGCAGGCTTCTCTCTAGTTATGACGTGGGGGCTCCAGACTGCATGGGCTCAGTAGTTGCAGCACGTGGGTTTAGTTGCCCTGCAGCATGTGGGATCTGCATGTTCCCTGACCAGGGATTGAACCCGTGTGCCCTGCATTGGAAGGTGGATTCTTAACCACTGGACCACCAGGGAAGTCCCCGCATGGAGCAGATTTGCTTACATTCTAGGATCTGGCAATGGTGTCTTAGGTATGACACAAAAATCGTAAGAAAAAAATAGGTATATTGAACTCCATCAGAATTTGAAACTTTGGTGCGTCAGAGGACATTATCAAAGGACAATCTGCAAAGTGGGAGAAAATATTTGCAAATCATATATCTGATAGGGGTCTAGTGATAAGGGTCTTGTATCCAGAATACATGAAGAACCCTACAAGTCAATAACAAAAAGACAAACAACACAATTTTAAAAATGCATAAAAGACCTGAATAGATATTTCTACAAAGAAGATATACAAGTGGCCAATAACACATGAAAAGACATGCAACCTCATTAGTTATTAGGGAAACGCAAACTAAAACTGCAGTGAGATACCCACTAGGATGGCAATAATAAAATGGAAAATGACAAGTGTTGGTGAGGATATGGAGAAACTAGAACCCAGGTACTTTCCTGGTGGGATATAAAATGTTACAGCTGCTGTGGAAAACAGCATGGAGGTTCTTCAAAAAGTTAAACATAGAATTATCACATGACCCAGCAATTCCACTCCTCAATTTATACCTAAAAAATTGAAAACAAGTACTCAAATACTTATATATGAAAGTTTATAGCAGCACTATGTATAATAGCCAAAAGGTAGAAACAACCCAAACGTCCATCAACTATGAAACACTGATATATACCACAATACAGATGAACCTCAAAAACATTATGTTTAATGAAAGCAGCCATACCCCAAAGGTCACAATATTGTATGACAGCCTTTACATGAACTGTCCTAAATACATTCATCCACAGAGGCAGCAAGCGGGTTGGTGGTTGCCAGGGGCTGAGGGGAGGGGCTGACTGGGGGTGACAGTGGGATGGAGTTGTTTTTTAGGGTGATGAAAATGTTTCAGGACTAGATACAGGTGGTGGTGGCACAACGTTGTGAATGTATTAAAGGCCACTGAACTGTACGTTTGAAAAAGGCAAATTTTATGCTATGTGAATTTCATCGCAATTAAAAAAAAAATAAAGCTAATGTCTCCCTGTGGGAAAGACGTTGAGCACATTTGTTTGCAGTCCCTTATAAGACTAGGGATTTCCTGCGTTCAGGTTCCTCAGTTGGAACACAGGCCCACAGGGGGGGCAGCGTTCACCTGGGCCTGCTGTACACGGCTTCCCTGGGATGTGAGGGGCAAGGGGACCACGTGAACATGAAGCTCAAGCTGCCTGCTGTGCTGAAATGAGCTGTCTACTCGGGCTTGTTGTTACCTCCCCAGCAGAATCCATGCAAGTGTGGTGAGCTCACCTAGCCCAGGCCTGCTTGAAAGCCCTCCCTGTTCCCTGATGATCATGGGCCAATGGGGCCTGCAGAGCTTGCCTTCCAAGGGTGCCGTGTGCCACAGAAACGAAATGTACAGTGGAAAATGCCAGGCACACCCTATGCTTGCTTTCACCCCTGTAATGCCAAGAAGATCTGTGGGCAAAGCAAGCGCCAAATACCCGTGACTTAGTGACACCTATTCCGAGAGAACAAAGATTTCAAAGCAGGCTTCAAAAAAACATCAGGAGGGTACTGACTGGGAAGGGGAACAGGGTTTCTCTGAGTGTCTTATACTTTGATGTGAGTGGTGGTTACATGGCTATAATATATGTGAAGAAGGATACAATCAATAAATGTTTTTACATTCATCAAGCTGTACACTGAAGATTTGCACACTTGACTGCATATATGTCATATCTCGTTAAAAAACTGTGGTCCAGGGAGAGACAAGCAGAGAACAGTATGCCTGGAATACATCCATTTAAATAAATTTTAAAAATCAAGCAAACAAACATACAAAGAGAGAAAAAATCTTCTGCAGCAGACTAAACATCGTGTCAGAGCAAGACTTTTAGAATGATGTGTGCAATCATAGTATATTACAGCGGTGGGTCTTAATCCCGGCTGATTGAAAACTCACCCGAAGAGGTTTTCATAAATACCCACGCCTGGGCACCCCCAATGGAGAATCTGATTTAATTGGCCCTGGGGTACAAGATGATTTTGTAGCTCCCCAGGTGGTTCTATCAGGGGTGGACAAGCTATGACCCGAGAGCTGCATCAGCCTGCTGACTGTTTTTACAAATAAAGTGTTACTAAAACACAGTCCTGCACATGCGCATTCGTTTACATAACGTACCTGGCTGCTTCCACACCACAATGGCCAAGTTGAGCAGTTGTACCAGAGACCATGTAGACTAAAACATTTATTCACTGGCCCTTTACAGAAAACGTCTGCTGATCCCGGCATCAGATCAGGACTGCGCATTCGAATCACCCGGGGAGTTTACAAACCACTCAGATGTTCACCACTACCTGCAACCTTCCCTAGCCAACTCTTCAGGGATAGGGCTTGGGCCTGATGTCTTTGTAAATTCCAGGAGATTTTCACGAGGAGCCCTGAGTTCCGAACCAGTCCCTTGATGCTTTGGGTTGATGCAGTTCCCAGGGGAGCCCAAAACCAGCAGCCGTGGGCTGGCTCCCCAGCATCATCTGAGGAACTTAGGAAGACTCGGAGTCCCAGCTGTCACCCTTCAGGTTCTGAATTCCGAATCAGAAGGTCTAGGGTAGAGTCCATCAACTGCTGCTATTAAAAAATCAAGAAGCAAACAAAAAAATCCCCCAACTCCTCTCTGTGTTTGGGAATACTGACATTCAGGGGCTGAAACGAGACCAGATCCCAGCCCAGATCCAATATTTCAAAGGCATAATTCCACCTGGACACTGGAATTGATACTGACCAGGGTTCTTGGCCGTCCGCAATCAATAGAAATTAACTAGAGGCCAGACAAGAAATTCAGGCAAGGCTTTATTGGGGCCCCTGTGGCCGCAGGAGGGAGCGAAACAAGTAACATGTTCCCTTGCTCTCTCCCTGTGAGGGGGCTGCCGGGTTCCTTACATGGGGTGAGGGTAGGGGTGTGTCCAGGGGCTGGGCTGGAGCGGTGGCTTAGGTGTTTTGCCCACCCCTCTGGCGGTGTTGAGTGCAGGGGGCATGTGCACTACCCAGCTTTTGCTCTGGACACCCTGTTTTTGCTCCCAGTTCTTCAGAAGAGGCAGTTGGGTTTTTCTTTTTTGGTCTTTTTGTATCTTTTGTCCAGAATTTGCCCCGACAAATTATTTTTAGTCCCTTATAGCTTCTCTGTAATTTGTAGCTCGAGGAGATGTTTGTCCAGGTGCAAGCATTGCAGCACTGCAGCAAAGGGTCCCAGGTCCCAACCTCTCTCAGAGTGTGCAGTGAATTAGTGGGAGTCAAGTGATTTTGACCTGACTTTGGCTTTAAGTGCAAACAAGAGAGTAGGTTCTGCCCAGGCCACGCTCGGAGGACACCCGAGAGTCTCTGCTCTGCAAAGGAAGTGATCAGAGAAGGACCAGCAACTGCATCAGGGATAAGGGCCACCCGCAGAAGAGGAAACAGTCACTGCGGGCTGCTACACGGTGAGGCCGGTGCTTACCTAACAATGAAGTCCCTCAGGACAGTCAAGGCCATCTGCTTCCAGAAGAGAAACCAGCAATTTATTCCTCACTCTCAGGATGACTCACAAGAACATCCTGAGAATCAGGAGCACGAACCTCCTGGTGGTAGAGATGCAAAGAAATACGCAACAAAACTGCCCACAGGGTGCTAATTAACATATATGAAAGCAGAGTGGGCGCAATGTACATATGCAGTCATCTATGTTGGAAGGAGCATGTTAACCTCCATGGTCCAGAGGACAAGGAAGGGCTGCTGTAATTAAGTCAGGGCTTCACTAGGCTTTTCAAGGACTAATAGGATTTGGTGAGGTGACGCCAAGGGTTCTCAAACTTGGCTGCAATTAGAATCACCTGGGGAGGTCTTTTTTTTTTTAATAAATTTATTTTTATTTTTATTTGTTTTGGGCTGCATTGGGTCTTTGTTGCTGCGCACGGGCTTTCTCCAGTTGCGGCGAGCTGGGGCTACTCTTCATTGCGGTGCGCGGGCTTCTCATTGCAGTGGCTTCTCTTGTTGCAGAGCATGGGCTCTAGGCGCGTGGGCTTTAGGCGCACGGGCTTCAGTAGTTGTGGCATGCTGGCTCAGTAGTTGTGGTTCGCGGGCTCTAGAGCACAGACTCAGTAGTTGTGGCGCACGGGCTTTGTTGCTCTGCGGCATGTGGGATCTTCCTGGACCAGGGCTTGAACCCGTGTCCCCTGCATTGGCAGGTGGATTCTTAACTACTGTGCCACCAGGGAAGCCCCTGGGGAGGTTTTTAAAATCCAGAGGCCCAGGCCATGCCCCAGACCACTTAAATCAGAATCTCTGGGGGTGGCAGCCAGGACCAGAAATTGTTAAAGCTTCTCAGATGATTGCAATATTTGGCCAAGTTGGAGTGCTAGGTCTACACACTGGGAGGTCCAAGGGAGCTGGTTCCAGGATGAGCAGTAGAAGGCTGTCTGGAAGGAGGAGGAGAGCATTGTGCGGAGAGGCCAGAGGCTGGCCATGAGCTCACGGGTGCTGAGGGCAGGCGTGGCATTACGTACAAGTCCCTAGAAAGAAATCAATGCAGCACAACCACAGGGCTCCACCGGGAAGTGAGCCGCAAGGCTCATGGGAGAGCTGCAATGGGAAGTTTGGGTTGTTTTTTCCTCTGGTCCAGGCCATTTTGAGCCCACCATATTTGGGGAGCAATTTTAGACTTACAGAAAAGTTGCAGAGATAATACAGAAAGTTCCTGTATGCTCTTCACCTCGTTTTTCCTAATATAAATATCTGATATTACTATGATACATTTGCCAAACCTGAAAAACCAACAATGGTACATTACTATTCACTGAACTCCAGACTTCATTTGGATTTCACCAATTTTTCCACCACCATCCTTTTTTTTTTTCTGTCCCAGGATCCAATCTAAAATGGCATTTAGTCATCTAGTCATCAGGTCTCATTTGTCCCCACCCACCATTTTTGAAGACTCTATTTGACCCAGTTGGTGCTTTGTCCTTATAAACATTTTTTTGTTCTGTCTTTAAGAATATGTAGATTTTAATCTGAATTTTACCAAACCTGAAGAAATTTCATTGAGAAACTATATTTTCCTCAGTGAATTCCATCATAAACCATTTTAATCCCTCAACAATTTTTCCATTCTGTGCTGTTAAACTATTACCATGTTTTTCCCATTTAAAATATTCTTTTCAACAGGAGTTTTTCCTGCTAAAATATTACCAAAAATACATGGTTCTTCAATTACTTTTGTCTGTATGAACGCTGTCCATCATGGCTTCTGACAATCTGAGTTTGCTTTGATGACCGCATTTCAATCAACAGCACTTTCCTGGGTCAAAATCTGCATATCCAGATTGTGCCAAGGTTGATTCCTCTGACTAAAAAAGTCAATTTTTATTTTTTGAATTGAGGTATAATTGACATACATTGTATTACTTTCAGGTGTACAACATAATGGTTCAGTATTTGTATAATATTATATATAATCTTTCTCAAGATTGCTTTGGCTATTCAGGGTCTTTGGTAGTTCCATATAGATTTTAGGATTGTTTGTTCTATTTCTGTGAAAAATGCCACTGAGGGGAAAAAAAATCAATTTTAAATGTGCATGCATGTTTCCTTCCGTTGGTTTTATTTTGTGTAGGTGTTTCCTATTATACCTATTTTTTCCCAGTTCAATTGTTTTGTACTTTTCAAACTTACCAACAAATAAATGAGTTTCTCATTTGTAACATTTTATTATGTTCAGTGTTAACTGTTGCCAGTTTCATTTTGCATTGGATATTTCTACTAATAACATTTACTGATAACTTGGATAAAAACAGATAATTCATATTCTTTTGGGTAAGCCACGGAAGAATTGAGCAGCTCTTCTCAGATATTCCAGGAATGCCCCACTGTCCAGAAGTAATCTATTGTATTGCCCATCCAGTTCTTCTGGATGCTTGAGCTCACTTCACATGCATGGTCTGGCAGAGCAAGAACAAATGGGGTCAAATGGGTCAAATGACCTGCCTCATTAAAAAAAAAAACGGCAGGGGGCTTTGATTTTTTGACGCCTGTACCCCAGCAGCACTGCCTTGCCCACAGGGCACAGTGTAAATGGCACTCTTGGAATTGCATGGGATGGCAGTCGGCTGTGCAGCCAGCCGTAGAAGATCAACAAAAGACAAGGCACAAGAGCAAAGCAGAACAAGCAGAATAGGATTTGGGGCAGAGACACGGGCACCAGAAATGGGCCAAGGCAGAGGCGTGGCCAGCCCCAAGCTGCTGAACTTCTGGCCTCCCCCCTTTAGACCCCTACAGGAGTGGAGTCTATTGCAGCACCTGTAACACGACACAGCGACCCACCTACGAGGGCTGCACCAACGGGCTGCAGCCAGGAAATCACCAGAGAGGGTAATTCATCTGAGGAGATCAGAGGCCTTATTTAGGTAAAAATGTTCTCAGAAGGTTTAGCTGTAATACTCTCGTGGTAACCACCTGCCAGTACAGAGGGAAAGTGGCTTTATCGTGGCTGAGCCACCAGGGCAGAGATGCTGCATCGAGGGAGAGGAGGGAGAGGAGTCTTTCTCTATATCCAGAAAGAGAAAGACTCGACCCCTTCTCCAGATGCCCCCGATGGCCTTTTCCAAAGTAGAGCAGGTCAACAGCTCTCTGCTTGGTCTCAGGACAAAAGGAAACATTTCACTGTGCCTCCCACGCTGCCCTCTCCCACCAGCAGCTTAGAATAAGTGAAACCAACAGAAAAGGGGCACAGCTGGGAAATAAAAGATAACTAGGCTTGAATAGTAAATAACAATTCCCTTCCTGCTTTCCCTGGGCTAAGCGACCACATCTATGAAAGCCACCGAGGAGAGGTCTTACCGGTATGTGAAATGTGGCATACATTCAGAAAAAAGTGAGTAAGTGCGCAAAAGGCTTGAGCATCTGTGTAACCAGCACCCAGTCAAGAAATAGAAGATTTCTAGAACTTCAGATGAGTGGTTGACTTTCCAACTGCTATCTGATGAACCAGGACAGTTGTTTTTTTTTTTAATTTTTATTTCATATTGGAGTATAGTTGATTTACAATGTTGTGTTAGTTTCAGGTGTACAGCAAAGTGATTGAGTTATACATATATCTATTCTTTTTCAGATTCCTTTTCCATATAGGTTATTACAGAGTATTGAGAAGAGTTCCCTGTGCTATACAGTAGGTCCTTGTTGATTATCCATTTTATACATAGTAGTGTAGTAGTATATGTTAATCCCAACCTCCTAATTAATCCCCCCCCCAACCATGTTTCCCCTTTGGTAACCATAAGTTTGTTTTCTAAGCCTGTGAGTCTGTTTCTGTTTTGTAAATAAGTTCAGCTGTATCATTTTTTAGATTCTGCATATAAGATGATATCATATGATATTTTAGGACAGTTTTTTGATTCGCGCCACATCTGAGATTTTGTTGGAGAAACAGGGCTTTGTTCCACAAAGATCCTCAAGATCCAGAGATGTCAAGATATGTACCTGGGGGTTTTCAACGTTAGCGATTTTAAGGCCACACTCAGGGAATTAATTATTAAGATGCAGAAACAGGGAGTTCCTGATTCAAGACGTCCAGGTGAGGCTCTGGGACGTACATTTTTGAAAACACCCCAGGAGATTTGATAGCAGATGGTTCTCAAAGACACCCCACTTTGGAGAGCCACGCCCTGAATCTACAGAAGCTTAGTGCAAGAAGCTTAGTGCCATGGGAATCCTGTAGGTCCTTGTTACTCAAAGTGTGGTCCCAGCCCAGCAGCAGCAGTGGCACCTGGAAGCCTGATGGGAATGCAGAATCCTGGGCCCAACCCAGAACATATGAATCATATGTATTAAATGAGATCCTCCAGGTAACATGTGCACATCCAAGTTTTAGCAGCATATCCTGGGTTCATGGAAGACAGAGTCTCAACAGGGTAGTGTTGCCCTGACAGAGCATTTAGGAAATAGGTGGTTTGGCTGTGAACAGAAATGCTTGATATCCTGCAATGTACAGGACAGTCAACACATTAAAGAAGCATCCTGCCTCCTGCAGACTTTCAGACATCCCGCTGGATATTCATGGGTACAGAAAACCTGTCCGGATTTATCTGAACTTAGAACCTAATTCTTGTTTACCCTTTTGAGGGGCACCATTTTTACATACACTGAAATTTCCAGGAATGCAACTGCTGTATAAATTGAGGGAAGAGTCAACACTGATTTTAAGTATTACTATGAGTTGTTCACCGTAAGTGATGGTTCATTTTATGTGCCAACTTGACTAGGTGAAGGGATGCCCAGAGAGCTGGTAAAACAGTATTTTTCAGTGTGTTTATGAACATGTGTCTGGAAGAGATTAGCACTTGAAGCAGTAGACTGAGTAAAGATCACCCTCACCAAAGCAATGGGCATCATCTAATCAGTTGAGGGCCTGAACAGAACAAAAAGGCTGACAAAGGAGAATCTGTTCCCTCTGCTGGAGCTGCGACATCCATTTTCTCCTGCCCTTGGACATCAGGGCTCCTGGTTCTCAGGCTTTGGACCAAGATCGGGACTTACCCCATCAGTCCTCCCAGTTCTCAAGTCTTTGGACTCCAACTGAGTTAAACCACCAGCTTTCCTGGTTCTCCAGCTTGCAGACAGCAGAATGTGGGACTTCGTGGTCTCATAACCACATGAGCCGATTCCTATAATAAATCTCCTCTTATTTCTGTCTCTCTCCCCCATTGGTTTCGTTTCCCTGGAGAACTCTAACACGCCATCTCAGATTATCCCACTGCGGAGGGTAGTGCAGTTGTGTGTAGTACAGCATACCTGTCGGTCTACCTGGAGGTGTAGCACCAGACTATTTCATCAGAATCAGACCCTAGAATGGATTTATTAACGTACATATCATTTTACTATATTTTCCTTTGTTTTCTTCTTTATGTTAAAATTAAGTCAATATACTGTCTTTTTTGAAATTATGTGTACAGACAGCTTATTTTGTTTACACAATCTCATTTCAGGATAGTAAAGGAATATCTTATTTGTTAAAGTTTCATTTTAGTACCATAAGAAAACTTTTGAAATAAAAAGGAAGTTATTGGGTATGACAGAGCTAAGAAAAAATGCCCTGATTGAACTGCCTCATTTTTTAGATAAAGGATTGAAACCCAGGGAGGTAGAGTGTCCAAGGTCATGGGGTAACTTGCATCAGTAGGACCAGATACCCAAGAATCCAGCCCCTACCAGGACTGGCTTTCTGCCCCCCAGCACCGCCCACGCAGCCTGCCCAGCCATCTGGAGATCTCGCTCCACTGAAAACCTCCTTCTCTGCCCCTGCTCTTACCAAGGCCCTGGGGAATAATTTGTAACATCATGTAGCTTCACAAGGAAGCACAAAACCTTTGCTGGACTCCCAATTATGATTTTTTTTTTAACCCAGGATCTTTTCCTTGGAGACAAAGAAATTACAAATTACAAAATAAATGGAGCCCTTGTTCCTGGCTCTCTCAGGACACAAATTGCTGCCTGTCCTTGTCTGTTTGCAATTAGATTCAAGGGACTTCAAGAAAATTGACAAGAAGAAAAAAACAATAACTTCCTTGATTCTGGAAGGCAATGGATTTTGTACCTAAAGATCCAGTGCCTGAGATGCTAAGCCCATTAATACACTATCACCCTCAACGACAACGACCACAGGGTGGGTGGCACCTAATCTGTCCCCACAGTGTGTCCCCACAAAAGTATAGGGACTTGTGTTGCTCAAATGTTGGTTGTTCTGCCACTTGCTTTACCCTGCATGTGAAAATCAAGTGACAGCTTTGCCTCTAACATCTATCATTTCAGGTAAGGGCTAGAGAGGAGGTAAATGAGGGGAGGGCTACTTCCCAGAGCGGGTAATAGAAGCTAGCATGTCCTCAGGTGAGGCTGAAGGACGCTCACCCAGTTTCATACAGAGCTGAGAGAAGGAAAGGTGAGTCCAAAGGGGCCGGAAGCAGGAAGGAGCGTGGAAGATTGGAAAACCAGAAAGGAGACCAGTGTGGGTAAGGAACAGTATTACTGAAGGTCGTAGGAGTACGGCTGAACGCAACCCCACCACCCTACTATTTGTTAATAGCAAGATGGAGTTGGAAAGTAGTCAATCCCCAAGTTTAAGATGACAACGCCTCATAAAGGGAGGGATTCCCCGGGACTCTCCCACCTTCCTTGCCAAACTTGAGTAGCGCAGAGTCTTCTCTTGGCCTTAACCCATGGGTCATCCCATGAGGACACACTGCCTGGGAGAGAAACAGAGAATGGATATCACCCTCATGAGACAATTCTGGCAGAATTCGTCAGATGATCACACAAAGGCTTCAAAGAAATTTTTTAAAAGATAAAATTATCAAGCAAGTCACAGAGTCCCCAAACATGGGCACACATGTTGCAACGAGGGCAGTGTGACTTGTTGCCGGCTGGGTGCTTCTGCTGTGTCAGGAGAGAGAACAGGCTTCTGACAATCTGTGTTTTCAGAAACTCATCAAAGAAAGGCCTGTAGAATAATAGATTTGAGATAGTCTCTATAGAAAATAATTTTACTGCTTTCAGGGAGGAAAGGGTCCAGAGAGAAAGTCCCAAAATGACTCAGTTCCTGACACCCATAGAGAAGGCAGGGAGGGGGCCAAACAGCATGAAAAGGAGAAGGCGCGGGGGGTTGAGCAAAGCTCTCATTCCTCCGGTCCTAGAGGAGAAGCAAGATTAGGAGGTTCTGCCAAGAAGAGGAAAACTGATGTTGAAGGAAAACTAGGCACAGGAGCAAAGTAAGGGGGTTGTCAGAAGAAAGGGGAAAGATCAGCAGAGAAAGAATGGAGGATGGCAAGTGGACAAAAGGGCTGACCCCTGGCTGCCAGAAACGTGCAGAGATAAAGACGGGGCAGCTTTCAAGGAAGCTGAGAGGCTGATCTCAAGCATCTGGACAAGATCCATGCTTCACTTAGCCTAGGGAGAACGGAAGAAGAAAAGAGAAGTCTTCGGAGGGACACGATGCACTTACAGGTCTCTCTGGCCCAAGGGAGGGAAAAAGACACCTATTTCTCCTTGGTGTGGAGAGGGTGCTCTAACTTCCCATGTATTTTTCAATCTCCAAAAATACCTGCATTATTTTTCATGGGAAAAGCTCCTGGATAAAATCACCCAAGTTGCCATTAAAATTCCCGAAGTGTTAACGAACACAAAATTCCTCAAACTCTAATGTTCTAACACGGTAGATTAAAGCTTTCCAATTCGACTAGAAATCCGGAAAACAGAAACCAGCAGAGAGATGGAAACTTAGTGTGAACATCTGAGAAAACACACCATACTGATTTAGAAGCTCCAAGAAAGGCTCCAGTTCCCAAGGGCTATATATAGATAAGGGAAGGAATTTCACAGGGGTTGGGGGAGGGACCCAGGAGAGAAGATACTGTTTATGTAATTGATTCCGATAACCAGGATCGGGGCAGGAGAGAAGACAGCGTTCTGAGGCTGGCTGTGTGCAGTCAGGGTTGAGATTATATGACTCCTGGAATCCCATCATCCAGGATGGAGCCCTGCCTTTGTCACGAGGCATTTGAGCACATGCAGGATGTTTACTTAACCCCTCGAAGCCTCAGTTTTCTCTCATCCACAGGTGAAGATATTCCAGTAAGCGGAAGAGCTATGTGCTGAGTCTGGCATCCAATGAGCTTCCTCTGCGATGGTGGCTACAGTCACCTGTACCCCACCACAGGTGTACGTCTCCACCTTCAACCAGAATTAATGGAGCACCCCCGTATTCGCAGAGGAGTTCACTCCAATGGGCCATTCCTGAAGATGAGACCCCCCCCTCCCTTGTCTCAGTACTGGTTTTACCATGCAAAGGACAAGACACCCTCACTGGGATCACTGATCCAGGACAAGCTATCAGAGTAGAGACAGGCTGGGACTTATGATGAAGATCTCAGAAAAAGAGTCCCGTGCCCATTTTGTACTGGGAGTGACTTCAGTGAAAAAGCATGGTTCTAAACGCCTTGCCTATGTCATTCCTTCGTTCCGCAGCACAACTCCGTGAGCTGTGATTATTATCACCCCGTTACTGATGGAGAAACTAAGATACAGAGGAGTGAAGCATCTTGCGAGGGGTAAATCCACAGATAAGCTGCAGCCCACTTAGTTGTAACGCATGCAGGGCATCTGTAGGAGTCAAATAGCTACCCTAAGATGCAAATACAATTTTATAAGTAGCAGATCTTCAGAATATTTTTCAAAATCATTCCACTGTTTCACGTGTACAAATCAAAGCTACAAAAATAACCACTACTAATTGGATAAAATTATTGTTTTCCTTTGTTCAATCCACCGCTTCACACTTAAGATGCCTGCCTAATAACCTTGAGGCTGATTAGGCCTTGTCTTCTACGAAGTAGGCAGTTTTCTCTCCAGGAAACAGAAAAGCCTTATGTCTTGGAGATCACAGGTACTAGCTAGAAAGCAGTTTATTTATTTATTTTTAATTTTTGGCCACGCTGCATGGCTTGCGGTGCCCTAGTTCCCCGACCAGCGATTGAACCCGGACCCTCGGCAGTGAAAGCGCGGAGTCCTAACCACTGGACCACAAGGTAATTCCCTAGAAAGCGGTTTATTAAGTGTCATTTCATTATGCAGTATCTACTTCGAGTTCAGACTCCATTAGGGTCAAACATCACTGAGCTTTGAGAATGCGCCAATGACAAAAAATTAAGCCACAGAAATGCACCCATGGCAACTATTCTGGAGTTTTAAGAAAGTAAAGTGAACTCACTTCCTTGCATCAGGGTTCCTAAATAAAGCTCTTTTTAGTTTTGTTCTTTTTTGACTGTGGCCAGTCCCTATTTATCCAGGTGTAGATTATCTACACTATTTACACCAAAGTGGGATTAATGCCAAAGAAACTTTATCTAAGCCCTTAGGTACTTCCTAACATAGAAAAAGCAAATTAATTTTAATATTGAGTTGCAAAGGGAAAGGCAGGAGAAAACTAAGCCCTAGGTAATGTGCTAATAGAACAGCAGCTCAAAAAAATTCCAGAGCTGCATAATTAGTCAGGTGTATATATATCTATCAGAGAAGGAAATTTGCTGGGGTGGGGGAAGAAACCATTCGGTATGTCAAAGCCAAATACACACAATTTGGGGACTGTTTGCACTGCTTGCCTCCCCTGGAAGGAAAAATTAAGTTTGTTTGGTAGAAGAAAGAATGTGGTTCTGGGACTTTCTCCCTTAAGCAGATGTTCCAAACCCTTCTGAATAATTCTGTGAACATCATGCCCACTCGGATTTCCACTTTTCTGCTGTATGGTCAGGTTCTCACAGATGTTGACTTGCTGCTCTGATCACACAGGGCTTCACTTTGCTCTGTGATAGCAATGCCTTTCATCTAGAGCCCTCAAAACTTGCCTAAACAATCAGCACTTTTTCCCCACATGCCTCAAACAGAAAACTTGATGATACATTCAAAGACAATTGTTGAGTCAGAAACAATCTAGTAACTCATAGAGATAAATCAATGATCAATTTCCTGAAACCCAGCTAATGGACATTCTATTTTTCTTGGGATTTCTCTTATACATAACTTTCAGGAAAAGGAGGCCATTAACAAGAAACAAGGTGTATCAGAGATTTATTGAGGACATTTACAAAGTCACCAAGGGGGTGACTTGAATAAGGGTGGAGAGAGGTCCATTTTTGATACTTCCTGTACTTGCAGTTGTTCATAACAGTATTGGAGGCCATGCAGAATCCCAAACAAAAACTCTACCTACTGAGACAACAGAGTGGGTTAACATATTTTAGAAATATTTCATCTCAACTCTGTGAAAACCATACACACAGTGTTCGGAAAGAAACACACAAAAGTGGAAGCCTTAACTCTGGTTAGTAAGATAATAGGTGATTTTCATTCTTTAGTTTCAAAGATGGATACAAAATTATTTTTTTAAAGATTCGGAATAGGATCCTAGTATTTCTTGATGACAAGAGAAGCCCATTAATGTGATGAGTTCCGTTCCCAAGGAAATCTGGGTGACGCTTTTAGGGTCTCCAGAAGCTCTCTCCATGATGTGGCCATATCGACATTTAGCTTGAGTGGTCATGGACCTAATACTGTTATATAAATTGCAGCACTTGGAAACTCTAACTAAACTTCCTCCTAAACAAGGAGAGCAAGAATCACAGAGGGTTTTGTGTGTGCGTGTGTGTGCGTGTGCGTGTGTGTGTGTGCGTCATTTAAATAAATAAAAATTGGAGTAAATAAATGTCAATTAAATATCCATTTAAAAATACAGTGTTTTCCATGTACCACCTAAAATGATATGTAGCCCCAGTGGTACTTAAAGAATCCTGCAGTAGGAATGTCTAGTTCCTCTGAATTCATATTTTAGAGCCTATGAAGAGTCCCCAGGTTAGGGCCTGGGATAGAGAGAAGTAGAGAGAGAAACGTGACGCAGCTATAGGAGGCCCAGAGAGAGACTGAGAGTCATCCCCCCAAGTCTGCCCTGAGATTTTGAGAGTGAGCTGGATCCTTGTGATGGATTCTCTCTGTTTGCTTAAGTTAGTGTGTGTGGGTTTTGATACCTGTGTTTGAAAGAGCCGGGTTCACTTTTCTCTCTCTGGCCCTCAGGATGCTGTATACGCTCTACACCAATGGGTGACAACTGGACATGATGCCATGGGGGTTCCTATCCCACATTCCTTTTTCTAAAGGGGAATTTGTGTTGTAGGTGATGTAACCTGATTGCTTAGTCCACAAATGGCAGCTGGTAGGTGGTCATACCTGGGAACCAGGAGCCTCTCTCCACTGCAGCTCACAGGACTCTGAATATTCTCCCATCAGGGATGCGGAACACAATTTGTGGCTGTTGATAACATGGCTGGTTATACTGGGCCATGTCTCAAGGTGTACAGGAAGGGGAGTTTATGTTAAGAGATAAAATAAGATAAAATAAAGGAGGTTTGGGGTTTCCCTCCACCTATTTCCTCCCTGGGGATTTTGCTTTGGCAGTCAAGTTTATCCTGCCTGATCCAACCCCCCAAGATTCAACTGATTGGACAAGGGATAAACACCTGACTTACATATGGCCAATCAGATTCTCTAAGGAATGTAGAGGCGGGACTAAGAAACAGCAGGCAGTCATTGCAGGTTGTTTCAACTCAGGAGATAAAAACTCAGGGGCTGAGAGGTGGCCATCAGCCTCCAAGAGTGGGGGGAGGCAGGAAGCAGAAGTCAAAAACAAGAGATTGAGAAAATGACTGCCGTTTCCTGCTGGTTTTCTACCTCATGGTTTAGGGCTCTTGTGAGGGCGGCTGTGCTTCCTGCCCCACAGGTCCAGAAACTACCCCTCTATTCTTATAATACATTCTGCATTTTGCCTTGAGCTAATCCAAGTGAGTTCTAATACTTGTAAGAAAATGAGGCAGTATAGAAAACATGGTCATACTTACTGCTAATAAAATTGTCCCTAGTATTTATAAGAGAATTAAATGTCACAATGTTTCATTGTAGTTTGCAAGGAGGACTAAGATGATGAGGTATCTCATCATCCGAACAAGTCCGAGAAAGATTGCTCTAATGTGCTGGCAGAAGGAAGAAGCCTTTCTTGGATCCTCACACAAATAACCTGAGAAAAATAAGGCAGCTGATATCAGCAGCAGAAGACATGTTGACTGTAACACTGGCTCTCAAAGAAGATAAAAAGGAAGCTCTGGAGTTTGTTTTACATGGAGCTTCCAAGGCCCTACCTCAGACCTACTGAATCAAAAACTCCAGTCAAGCGGTCAAGGCAGTTACACATTTTCTTAAAAGTTTCCTAGGAGATCTTGATGTGCACTCCTATTAGGAAGAGCCACTTGATCCCAGGACAAAGGGACATCTGAGCAAAGGCAGGTTCTAGCGGTCACAGGTTAACGTAAAGACAAATAATGCTAACCGCAATGGTTCCTTGATGGCATTGGTAGAATTCCTTCCTAGCTCAGAAACACGGTGATTTTCTTGCCCATGATGATAAGCTTCAAACATCCAAAGTGGCTTAAATTATGTTCAATATATACTTCTTGAGGAGGTAGGATCACATGTAATCCATTTTTTTAAAAAAAACGGGTTGAGTTTGCAATGTGCATAAAATTTTGAAGTAACTTCTTCATTGTAGAAATTGGAAAATAAAGATAAGCATTAGGAAAACAAATTACATCCTAGAATCATGTCACCCACTGTTTTGTGATTTATATCACACTGTTGGGTTTCTATCTCTCTCTTTATGTTATCAGGTTATGTATATATTTTTTCCTTATATAAATTGGATATTGTTTTATGACATATTTTCTATTTTATATATTATGATCATGTTCTGTGTAAAAAATATACTTCTTATAGCTTCATTGCATTCCAGTTATGGATGAATTTGTGAGGGTTGGATGAGACAACCATGTGAGGTGCATAGTAGGTACTCAATAAATGGTAGTAGTTACTATTGTTACTATAATGCGCTTAATCATTTCCCTACTGATGGAATATTAGGTTGTTCCCAGGGGTGCGGGTATTCATGTTTTCTTTATTGTATATATAATAGACATTAACTCTTTTCATTAGCTAGAAACATTTTTTGTAGTTGATTGTTTTATCTTTTGTTTTAGGTGTTAAGTACACAGAAGTTTTGTGTTTTCACCCAAATCTCTCAGACTTATCCTTTGTGATTTCTAGGCTTAGAAAGCTAAATTCTCACTATGATATTGGGTTGGCTAAAAAGTTCGGCTTTTTCCATACGATGTTACGGGAAAACCCGAAAGAACTTTTGGGCCAACCCAATACTATAATAAATCTTGATACATGATAAATATCAGTATACAAACATTTAATTCATTAAAATGCTTCTACCAAAATGATTAATTTAGAAACAAATTTAGGACAAATGCATTTCTAGAGAAAACTTTAATTCTAGAGAAAAATCCTTGATAATGTAGCACGTCATCCCGTAGGTGCCCGATAAAGATGCTGTGGTGCACGTGCAATGGGGCCGAGTCCTCCTCCTTCTAGGTGACCTGGGATAGGACTTGACCTCATTAAGACAGAGGAAAAGGAAGCAACTAAAGCAAGAACTCCACACTCCAGTATTTCCTCTCACAGAATCAGTTTTTCTTTTATCGTGTTAACTTTTTTTTTAGGCATTTTATTTTAAATATAGCAGCGTGTACATGTCAACCCCAAACGCCCAATCTATCCCCCCACCCACCCTTCCCCTCTGGTAACCATAAGTTCATTCTCTAAGTCTGTGAGTCTGTTTCTGTTTTGCTTTATTAAACATTAAGATAAGTCACGGGCTTCCCTGGTGGCGCAGTGGTTGAGAATCTGCCTGCCAATGCAGGGGACACGGGTTCGAGCCCTGGTCTGGGAAGATCCCACATGCCGCGGAGCAACTGGGCCCATGAGCCACAACTACTGAGCCTGCGTGTCTGGAGCCTGTGCTCCGCAACAACAGAGGCCACGATAGTGAGAGGCCCGCGCACCGCGATGAAGAGTGGCACCCACTTGCCGCAACTAGAGAAAGCCCTCGCACAGAAACGAAGACCCAACACAGCAAAAATAAATAAATAAATAAATTTATTAAAAAAAAGATAAGTCACTTTGCATTTGTCTCACCTCTGATAACTCATTTGAGCAACCCCTGTTCGGGGCTTTGAGCTGGATCACTGTCCTCTCTGGGTATCAGAAGAAACAGTCACTTTGGAAGATCGTATGAATGCCGCGTTCTCATCCAGTGGCGACAAAGGAAGGGCACAAGGACATCACAGTCAAAAATGCACGGAAAGTAGTTCCATTTATTCATCCACTCAACAAACATTTACTGAGGGCCTGTGGTGTGCTAGGCATTGTGTGCTAGGTGCAGACACACAGAAGTAAATGAGATAGACAGGGGATTCATGGTTCCATGTGGACGGCAAGACCTAAGAGGTACCTGGGAGACTCCCCACCCTTCCCCATGGAGTGAATGCTGAAGCAGAAGTGATGACATACAATGTAATGAGACAAAGGAGCCAGAGCGGGAAAGTGGCACCCACCAGGGACTTCCCTGGTGGCACAGTGGTTAAGAATCTGCCTGCCAATGCAGGGGACATGGGTTCGATCCCTGGTCCGGGAAGATCCCACATGCCACGGAGCAACTAAGTCCGTGCACCACAACTACTGACCTTGCACTTAGAGCCCATAAGCCCCAACTACTGAGCCTGCGTGCCACTACTACCAAAGCCTGTGCGCCTAGAGCCTGTGCTCTGCAACAAGAGAAGCCACTGCAACGCAATGAAGAGTAGCCTCCGCTTGCTGCAACTAGAGAAAGCCCGCACATGGCAGCGAAGACCCAATGCAGCCAAAATAAATAAAAAGAAAAGAAAAGAAAGGAAAAGGAAAGAAGAGAGGGAAGGAGAGAGGGAGGGAGGGAGGCAAGGAGGGAGGAAGGGAGGGAGGAAGAGGCACCCACCAAACCCCATTAAACAAATCCCAATACAGCCAAGCCAATTATGTGATAAATCAGCATTTCCAAATGCCAGGCACTAATTCAGCTACAGAATAAGACCATTTAAGTTATCGAGAAAGATTTAGGACTGTATTCCAGAGCTCCATTAATGAGGATTTGATTTAAGTTTCCACCCACGCAAGGTCAAGGAGACCTTCGTGTCTTCTGGGAGAGAGACACCCTAGAGAACTGAGACAGCTCATAATGTTCTCTGCAAGTGAATGGGAGAGAGGAATCCTCAGACAAGCCCAGTACTCCCTGCTCTCCTTGGGTCCTTTAACCCTTTAACAATATTCACACCACATCTAATTTAGGCTGGGCACACCTGCAGGATTACGATTCCTTGGAATACAGCATCAGAAAGCATCCACCATTATCCCTGACTCACTCTGGATTTGTTGAAAATGCAGAGGTGGCAAAGAGTAATCAGGGCAATGGTAATAGCTTTTATTAAAAAAAAAAAAACTATCAAGGAAGAATAAAATCAAGTGGAAGTGGAGCTGACTCCATCTTTGCTGATATTATTTTGAATTAATTTTTTTCGTCAGTACTAGGAGAACAACAGCAATTCTACATCATGTTTCTGGGGAGCATTATGCTCAACTAATTAATCAGTTCACAGTACAATCTGATGCTTGTGAAGGTGACACAGCAGTCTGGAAAAAGTGTGGGCTTTGAAGCCAGATGGACCTGCTCCTTCTTCTGCCGGCTGTGGGATGAGAAGCAAGTTTCCTAAATCTCAGTTTGCTCATCTCTGAAATGGGGACGTCATCACCTACCTCGGAGTGTTGTTCTGAGGATCAAACAGGATGATTATTATATAAATCATCGCTTAGTACAGTGCCTGGCACACCGAAGGGCTCAACAAATTTAATTATTATAATCTGGGCACCTACCGGGAGTGTCTGCCCAGTGCCCAGAGATTTAGCATCTGGTGCAAAATGGGTACCAGTGGTGGCTGTTTGGTCTCCCTGCCCTTTCAGAGCATCATGATGCTTCTTTAAAGACAAAGAAATGAAGATGCTGATGTCTGAAAAGCTTGTTTTCTGTATCTTGCAACCTACCCATCTTCTTTCCTCACTGGCAAGTTTTCCTTCTAACTCAAAATGCTCCCTTTGACATCTACCTTCCATGTTTCCTTACTTTCTGCCTGCAAACTGCAGTATTTTTCTTTGTTTTTAACTGTGGTTTTACTGCATCTGTGTTTAATAAACTCAGTCCATCAGTTAAAAACCCTTTCCTCTCTTCATTTTATACAAATTGTTGGAAAGAAGAACCTGAAGGGACGGATGAGTTAGCACTGGGTCCTATCTCCTCTCAAACAAACATGAGATCATGAGAATGTAGAGGGTTTTTACAGAGGAGTCATGAAAAACGTCTCACTGGGTTAAGGTTCAAAAAAAAGTGTCTTTAAAAATGGAGCTCCGAGGGCTTCCCTGGTGGCGCAGTGGTTGAGAATCTGCCTGCTAATGCAGGGGACATGGGTTCGAGCCCTGGTCTGGGAAGATCCCACATGCCACGGAGCAGCTGGGCCCGTGAGCCACAATTGCTGAGCCTGCACGTCTGGAGCCTGTGCCCCGCGACGGGAGGGGCCGCGATAGAGAAAGGCCCGCGCACCGCGATGAAGAGCGGTCCCCGCACCGCGATGAAGAGTGGCCCCCGCTTGCCGCAACTGGAGAAAGCCCTCGCACGAACCGAAGACCCAACACAGCCAAAAATAAATAAATAAATAAATAAATAAATAAGAAAATCCTTTAAAAAAAAAAAAAAAAAAAATGGAGCTCCGAGAGGAACCAAGATGGTGGAGTAGAAGGACGTGCTCTCACTCCCTCTTGCAAGAACACCAGAATCACAACTAGCTGCTGGACAATCATCGACAGGAAGACACTGGAACTCACCAAAAAAGATACCCCACATGCAAAGACAAAGGAGAAGGCACAATGAGATGGTAGGAGGGGCGCAATCACAGTAAAATCAAATCCCATAACTGCTGGGAGGGTGACTCACAGACTGGAGAACACTTATACCACAGAAGTCCACCCACTGGAGTGAAGGTTCTGAGCCCCACGTCAGGCTTCCCAACCTGGGGGTCCGGCAACGGGAGGAGGAATTCCTAGAGAATCAGACTTTGAAGCCTAGTGGGAATTGATTGCAGGACTTTGACAGGACTGGGGGAAACAGAGACTCCACTCTTGGAGGGCACACACAAAGTAGTGTGTGCATCGGGACCCAGGGGAAGGAGCAGTGACCCCAGGGGAGACTGAACCAGACCTACCTGCTTGTGTTGGAGGGTCTCCTGCAGAGGTGGGGGGTGGGTTGTGGATCACCATGGGGACAAGGACGCTGACAGCAGAAGTTCTGGGAAGTACTTCTTGGCGTGAGCCCTCCCAGAGTCTGTCATTAGCTCCACCAAAGAGCCCAGGTAGGCTCCAGCGTTGGGTTGCCTCAGGCAAAACAACCAACAGGGAGAGAACCCAGCCCCACCCATCAACAGTCAAGTGGATTAAAGTTTTACTGAGCTCTGCCCACCAGAGCAACAGTCAGCTCTACCCAGCACCAGTCCCTCCCATCAAACCTCTTAGACAGCCTCATCCACCAGAGGGCAGAGAGCAGAAGCAAGAAGAACTACAATCCTGCAGCCTGTGGAACAAAAACCACATTCACAGAAAGACAGACAAGATGAAAAGGCAGGGGGCTATGTACCAGATGAAGGAACAAGATAGAACCCCAGAAAAACAACTAAATGAAGTGGAGATAGGCAACATTCCAGAAAAAGAATTCAGAAAAATGATAGTGAAAATGATCCAGGACCTCGGAAAAACAATGGAGGCAAACAAAGATCGAGAAGATGCAAGAAATGTTTAACAAAGACCTAGAAGAATTAAAGAACAAACAGAGATGAACAATACAATAACTGAAATGAAAACTATTAGAAGGGATCAATAGCAGAATAACTGAGGCAGAAGAACGGATAAGTGACCTGGAAGACAGAATGGTGGAATTCACTGCTGCAGAACAGAATAAAGAAAAAAGAATGAAAAGAAATGAAGACAACCTAAGAGACCTCTGGGACCACATTAAACGCAACAACATTCACATTATAGGGGTCCTAGAAGGAGAAGAGACACAGAAAGGACCAGAGAAAATATTTGAAGAGATTATAGTCGAAAACTTCCCTAACATGGGAAAAGAAATAGCCACCCAAGTCCAGAAAGCGCAGCGAGTCCCATACAGGATAAACCCAAGGAGAAACACGCTGAGACACATAGTAATCAAATTGACAAAAATTAAAGACAAAGAAAAATTACTGAAAGCACCAAGGGAAAAACGACAAATAACATACAAGGGAACTCCCATAAGGTTAACAGCTGATTTCTCAGCAGAAACTCTACAAGCCAGAAGGGAGTGGCATGATATACTTAAAGTGATGAAAGGGAAGAATCTACAACCAAGGTTACTCTACCTGGCAAGGATCTCATTCAGATTTGATGGAGAAATCAAAAGCTTTACAGACAAGCAAAGGCTAAGAGAATTCAGCACCACCAAAACAGCTCTACAACAAATGCTAAAGGAACTTCTCTAAGTGGGAAACACAAGAGAAGAAAAGGATCTACAAAAATTAACCCAAAACAATTAAGAAACTGGTCATAGGAACATACATATTGATAATTACCTTAAACGTGAATGGATTAAATGCTCCAACCAAAAGACACAGGCTTGCTGAATGGATACAAAAACAAGACCCATATATATGCTGTCTACAAGAGACCCACTTCAGACCTAGGGACACATACAAACTGAAAGTGAGGGGATGGAAAAAGATATTCCATGCAAATGGAAATCAAAAGAAAGCTGGAGGGCTTCCCTGGTGGCGCAGTGGTTAAGAATCTGCCTGCCAATGCAGGGGACACGGGTTTGAGCCCTGGTCTGGGAAGATCCCACGTGTCGCAGAGCAACTAAGCCCGTGAGCCTCAACTACTGACCCATGTGCCACAACTACTGAAGCCCGTGCGCCTAGAGCCCCTGCTCCACAACAGGAGAAGCCACCGCAATGAGAAGTCCGCACACCACAATGAAGAGTAGCCCCGCTCACTGCAACTAGAGAAAGCCCGCCGACAGCAACAAAGACCCAACACAGACAAAAATAAATAGATAAAATAAATAAATTTATAAAAAAAAAAAAAGAAAGAAAGCTGGAGAAAAAAAAAAAAGAAAGCTGGAGTAGCTCTACTCATATCAGATAAAATAGACTTTAAAATGAAGAATGTTACAAGAGACAAGGAAGGACGCTACATAATGATCAAGGGATCAATCCAAGAAAAAGATATAACAATTATAAATATATATGCACCCAACATAGGAGCACCTCAATACATAAGGCAACTGCTAACAGCTATAAAAGAGGAAATCCACAGTAACACAATAATAGTGGGGGACTTTAACACCTCACTTACACGAATGGACAGATCATCCAAAATGAAAATAAATAAGGAAACAGAAGCTTTAAATGCCACAATAGACCAAAAGGATTTAATTGATATTTATAGGACATTCCATCCAAAAACAGCAGATTACACTTTCTTCTCAAGTGTGCATGGAACATTCTCCAGGATAGATCACATCATGGGTCACAAATCAAGCCTCAGTAAATTTAAGAAAATTGAAATCATATCAAGCATCTTTTCTGACCACAATGCTGTGAGATTAGAAATGAATTACAGGGAAAAAAACGTAAAAAACACAAACACATGGAGGTTAAACAATACATTACTAAATAACCAAGAGATCACTGAAGAAATCAAGGAGGAAATCAAAAAATACCTAGAGACAAATGACAATGAAAACACGACGATCCAAAACCTATGGGATGCAGCAAAAGCAGTTTTAAGAGGGAAGTTTATAGCTATACAAGCTTACCTCAACAAGAAAAATCTCAAGTAAACAATCTAATCTTACACATAAAGGAACTAGAGAAAGAAGAACAAACAAAATGCAAAGTTAGCAGAAGGAAAGACATCATAAAGATCAGAGCAGAAGTAAATGAAATAGAAACAAAGAAAACAATAGCAAAGATCAATAAAACTAAAAGCTGGTTCTTTGAGAAGATAAACAAAATTGATAAACCATTAGCCAGACTCATCAAGAAAAAGAAGGAGAGGACTCAAATCAATAAAATTAGAAATGAAAAAGGAGAAGTTACAACAGACACCGCAGAAATACAAAGCATCCTAAGAGACTACTACAAGCAACTCTATGCCAATAAAATGGACAACCTGGAAGAAGTGGACAAATTCTTAGAAAGGTATAACCTTCTAAGACTGAATCAGGAAGAAACAGAAAACAGAAACAGACCAATCACAAGTAATGAAATTGAAACTGTGATTAAAAATCTTCCAACAAACAAAAGTCCAGGACCAGATGGCTTCACAGGTGAATGCTATCAAACATTTAGAGAAGAGCTAACACCCATCCTCCTCAAACTCTTCCAAAAAATTGCAGAGGAAGGAACACTCCCAAACTCACTCTATGAGGCCACCATCACGCCTTTTGATACCAAAACCGGACAAAGATACTACAAAAAAAGAAAATTACAGACCAAATATCACTGATGAATATAGATGCAAAAATCCTCAACAAAATACTAGCAAACTGAATCCAACAACACATTAAAAGGATCATACACCATGATCAAGTGGGATTTATCCCAAGGATGCAAGGATTCTTCAATATATGCAAATCAATCAATGTGATACACCATATTAAGAAACTGAAGAAGAAAAACCATATAATCATCTCAATAGATGCAGAAAAAGCTTTTGACAAAATTCAACACCCATTTATGATAAAAACTCTCCAGAAAGTGGGCATAGAGGGAACCTACCTCAACATAATAAAGGCCATATATGACAAACCCAGAGCAAACATCATTCTCAATGGTGAAAAACTGAAAGCATTTCCTCTAAGATCAGGAACAAGACAAGGATGTCCACTCTCACCAATATTATTCAACATAGTTTTGGAAGTCTTAGCCACGGCAATCAGAGAAGAAAAAGAAATAAAAGGAATACAAATTGGAAAAGAAGAATTAAAACTGTCACTGTTTGCAGATGACATGATACTATACATAGAGAATCCTAAAGATGCTACCAGAAAACTACTAGAGCTAATCAATGAATTTGGTAAAGTTGCAGGATACAAAATTATTGCACAGAAATCTCTTGCATTCCTATACACTAATGATGAAAAATCTGAAAGAGAAATTATGGAAACACTCCCATTTACCATTGCATCAAAAAAATAAAATACCTAGGAATAAACCTACCTAGGGAAACAAAAGACCTGTATGCAGAAAACTATAAGACACTGATGAAAGAAATTAAAGATGATACCAACAGATGGAGAGATATACCATGTTCTTGGATTGGAAGAATCAATATTGTGAAAATGACTATACTACCCAAATCAATCTACAGATTCAATGCAATCGCAATCAAACTACCAATGGCATTTTTTACGGAACTAGAACAAATCATCTCAAAATCTGTATGGAGACACAAAAGACCCCGAATAGCCAAAGCAGTCTTGAGGGAAAAAAACGGAGCTGGAGGAATCAGACTCCCTGACTTCAGACTATACTACAAAGCTACAGTAATCAAGACAATATGGTACTGGCACAAAAACAGAAACAGAGATCAATGGAACAAGATAGAAAGCCCAGAGATAAACCCACGCACCTATGGTCAACTAATCTATGACAAAGGAGGCAAAGATATACAATGGAGAAAAGACAGTCTCTTCAATAAATGGTGCTGGGAAAACTGGACAGCTACATGTAAAAGAATGAAATTAGAACACTCCCTAACACCATACACAAAAATAAACTCAAAATGGATTAGAGACCTAAATGTAAGACCGGACTCTTCAATAAATGGTGCTGGGAAAACTGGACAGCTACATGTAAAAGAATGAAATTATAACACTCCCTAACACCATACACAAAAATAAACTCAAAATGGATTAGAGACCTAACTGTAAGACCGGACACTCTAAAACTCTTAGAGGAAAACATAGGAAGAACATATATATTGACATAAATTATTATTATAATTATTGACATAAATTATTATTGACATAAATCACAGAAAGATCTTTTTTGATCCACCTCCTAGAGTTATGGAAATAAAAAAAAAAATAAACAAATGGGACCTAATGAAACTTCAAAGCTTTTGCACAGCAAAGGAAACCATAAACAAGACGAAAAGACAACCCTCAGAATGGGAGAAAATATTTGCAAATGAATCAACGGACAAAGGATTAATCTCCAAAATATATAAAAACAGCTCATGCAGCTCAATATTAAAGAAGCAAACAACCCAATCCAAAAATGGGCAGAAGACCTAAATAGACATTTCTCCAAAAAAGACATACAGATGGCCAAGAAGCACATGAAAAGCTGCTCAACATCACTAATTATTAGAGAAATGCAAATCAAAACTACAATGAGGTATCACCTCACACCAGTTAGAATGGGCATCATCAGAAAATCTACAAACAACAAATGCTGGAGAGGGTGTGGAGAAAAGGGAACCCTCTTGCACTGTTGGTGGGAATGTAAATTGATACAGCCACTTTGGAGAACAGTATGGATGTTCCTTATAAAACTAAAAATAGTATTACCATATGATCCAGCAATCCCAGTACTGGGCATATACCCAGAGAAAACCATAATTCAAGAAGACACTTGCACCCCAATGTTCACTGCAGCACTATTTACAGTAGCCAGGTCATGGAAGCAATCTAAATGCCCATCGACAGACGAATGGATAAAGAAGATGTGGTACATATATACAACAGAATATTACTCAGCCATAAAAAGGAACGAAATTGAGTTATTTGTTGAGACGTTGGTGGATCTAGAGACTGTCATACAAAGTGAAGTAAGTCAGAAAGAGAAAAACAAATATCGTATATTAACGCATGTATGTGGAACCTAGAAAAATGGTACAGATGAACCGGTTTGCAGGGCAGAAGTTGAGACACAGATGTAGAGAACAAACGTATGGACACCAAGGGGGGAAAACCGCGGTGGGGTGGGGATGGTGGTGTGCTGAGTTGGGCGATTGGGACTGACATGTATACACTGATGTGTATAAAATTGATGACTAATAAGAACCTGCAGTATAAAAAAACAAACAAACAAAAAACAACTAATACTAAATTTTCTTTGGGTTATCGGTATGGAAATATTTTAATATAAATGTTTCAGACATTACATGAACTTTCTAAAAATCTTATATGTTCTGGTATAATGTTATAAGTCATAATTCTAGTTATTACTTTAAAATGTGTATCTCAGAAATAACTAAATTCCCTTGTCAATTGGGTTATTATGAACTTTCATCAAATCTTTAACCGTGGTCATTTTTAAGTCTTTTGTCATTTACAGACAGTTCTGGGTGTACTCTGATGCTTTCGCAAAAATGTTCCTATAAAAGGGTTTCATCTTCAAGGAATTCATGGAAAAGACTCTGACAAGTACAGATTTCTGGTAACTGACTATACTGCTGAACTGAATGAATAAGCATTTTCAGAGCTCTAATGGAAAACTGATGAATTCATAAAAGTGGTAACAAAAGATCAAGATGAAAAAAAAATTAATTACATGGGACTGAGTGAACTGATGAGGATGATTATAATTTTTGTGACTTTCTGTTTGAATAAAAAAAAATGGAGCTCCCTTTCCCACAATGAAATTGATTTTATTCTTAAATAACACTCTTGCCAATGTTTAAGTAAGTGCATACATAATGCAATTCCTAACACCACTGCTTTTCTGACCCAGTTTCCCTCATCCCTCAGCATTGGAAACTCCAAGACTCTCCCTTAGCCCTTTTCTAAACCTCGAATTCCTAAATCATCTGCAGAAGCACTCCACCTCACCCAAGAACAGGGTATTAAAGTGTCTAATACCCTTTCTGGGTCCCTTAATACCCATAAATAATGAGGTATTTACGGTACAATCACTCTGGCGGGGTTGGCGTCCCAGGTTTAAGAATGATCTTTCCCCCAGACACTTGGGCATTATCCAAAATCAACATGGCCAGTATCCAGCGAGACCTCAGAGACGCTCTTTTCCTTTTACTGTGCTGTGTCTATTGCCTACTCCACAGGGCTTGATACATTTTTAATTACTCCACTGAGTTTCCTTTGAACTTGTTACTTTTTGCCATTTCCAGTTAGTGGGTCTTAATTTCCCATAGGAAAACCTTTAGCCTGTCATAAAGTTCAGGCTTTTCTGGTTCAACCTCATTTATTACATAGCTTAAGAAGAAAAGCTCTTTTGCCTACTGATATGGGATGATCAGAGAGAAATCAACAAGAGTGGAATAAAATCTCCATGCATCCCATCAGGAGAAAATTGACTGCCCCATGATCAAACTGGAAGCAATTTCTAAAAAGTATTTCCATACAGGACACAACTCTGCAACTCTTTCTTGATTTTCTGATAAAGAGCCAGGTGACGAGATCACTTGGTTCTTATATCTCAAAGAGGTAGGATGAACCTCAGTGCTTCAGCCAGAGGACAGGAAAGAAGTCAAACACACTGATGAATAGCAGGTTACACTCAGCCTAGATGGGGTGAGACCAGGGAACCAGTGGGCTCCCCAAAGGGAGCACGCATAGCTCTTCTTCATCCAGTGGTTGGCATGCAGTAATGTGGGCCCAGCATAGCCAGGTTTCCCATTTTCCAAGAGAAATCAGAAATCTAGACTTTGACTGGAAATCTCTCATTTTTAAAAGTTGACAGCTGATTTGAATTTTCTCCAACACCCTGCAGCCCACAGTCATGTCCTGGAGCTGGCTGCTATAGGCTCACAAGAGGATACTTTCTCTACTCTTGCCTTCAGTGACTTCATGTTCATAGCTTGAAATCAGCCATTTGGGGAATATTTACATCACAGAAACAGGCAAATGCTACAAATTGGGTTGTTTGTTTTTTAAGCCGATTGTCAAACATTTACCAGCATCTGTGGGTCAAATAAAGCATGTCGCCTTTGGCCAAAGTTGCATCTTCTAATTTAAATACTAAACTAGAAGTAATGTTAAATAACCATGAAGAAGCAGTATATATTCCCAAACCTGTATTTACAACAAAGAGTACATGTGACAATGTAACCACAGGAGAGGCTGTGGGCTAAGAGTCAGAGGGATACCATCATCAGTTGAACACAAAGGCAAGGACACAGCGAGGCAGCTCTGAACCGAGCCTGTGACCCTAGAAAAAGTACACCCTATAAATATGACATTTCTAAACACTTACTGCTTCCCCACTGCTCTGAGGGAGTGTGGTATTTTATGCTCCAAACATGACCCTCAAGACACTGCAACAGGGGCTTCCTGGTGGCGCAGTGGTTAAGAATCCGCCTGCCAATGCAGGGGACATGGGTTCAAGCCCTGGTCCAGGAAGATCCCACATGCCGCGGAGCAACTAAGCCCGTGCGCCACAACTACTGAGCCTGTGCTCTAGAGCCCACGAGCCACAACTACTGAGCCCACGTGCTGCAACTACTGAAGCCTGCGCACCTAGAGCCGGTGCCCCACATCAAGAGAAGCCACCGCAGTGAGAAGCCCATACACCGGGACGAAGAGCAGCCTCCGCTCTACGCAACTAGAGAAAGCCTACGTGCAGCAATGAAGACCCAACACAGCCAAAAATCAATAAATAAATAAATAAAATTAATTTTTAAAAAAGACCTTGCAACATCCTGAAATGTCTTCTGAATCATCAGGAAAAGATGAGATTATGCACAGTGATTGAGCAATAAGTCTTTCAAGTCAGTTTTCAAACAACTGCAAGTGGATTAAAGCTCTTTGCCAGTCATGCAAGGAGCAGGGATAACAACAGTTACAATTTCCACTTCTGTCTTCATTCAAAATCAGCCTAACCTCAGTCTGGTTCTCAATTCCTGTTTTCTGTGACATAGAGCCTTTGGCAATCTGGGGAAGCCTGCGGGTTCCATCTCTGAATGTTTTTTTTAAATGAATGAAATAAAATGCATAGAATTACAAAAGCAACTATATTAAAACAAAATTATTAAACTAGGAAACAAATGTGTGATATAGTATATGAGCAACTTTATTATATCATTAAATAACAAGAACAGGTCTAACAACTACCATAATTTTGAAGTATGTTGAGGGGGGATGAACATGGTGGGATCTGCCACATTCTTAAATGAGAGGAACACATCTGTGATTTCTACTGGTGACAAAGCTACAGGTGCCACTCATTCTGCCTCTGAGTTGTTGCCTATACTCTCTATTGAAGGAAATGCTAGAGGCTGCTTAGTTCGAGGTTAGTAAACATAAAGATGGAATTCTTTTCCCATCCAAATTTATAGCCTTCCTGAATGCTATGCATGGACCCAGGTTATCAGGCTGGACACATAGTAGGGATTCAATAAATTCTGACTGAACCAAACTAAATTTTCTGCTTAATATAAGATGGGTGCTGAGTGTGGTTCTAAGACAATAAGAAGGGAGAAAAGACTGTTCAAACCCAGTGAGGGACATCTAGATGTCTTCCTTATTATATAAGCCTGGGAGCCCAGGTTCTTCAAAACGATAACTTGCAAATAATATTCATCACTAACATCAAATCCATTGATGGCAAAAATAAACATAGAACTAGAGTCATAGGTTTTATTTCAGTTTTCACTAGAATACTATCTCAGAGACTTAACTTCCTCTCCAAAATTTAAATCATGGCTGAACAAAGTTTGAACTAAAGTTCCAACACTTACAACTTGTATGACTTTGGGAAAGCTATTTATCCCTCTGTGCTTCAGTTTTCTCACCAACAGAATGAGGAAAACAATAATCCTACATCAGAGGATGAAAAATTGTGTATCTAGAGCATTTAGCATAATACCAAGGAAGAAGAAGAATACAATATACTTTAGCTGTGAGAATAACAAAATTCTTGCAAATTGGTTAAGAAAATTTTAAATTTTAAAATTCTCAAAAATTTAGAAGTACCTACAAATATTTACAATTAAAAGTTTAAATATTAAAATTTAAAATATGCTTTATAGAGCTGTTGTACTAGCAAATAATTAGAAACAAACTACATGTCCCACAACAGAAGGAACAAATTATTGAACATTCATACCATAGTTGTATATCCTGGGCAACCTCAGAAAGTTATATAAGAACCATAGGTGAATACTTCCCAACTTATTCTATAGGCCAGTATTATGCTGACACCAAAGCAAGACAGAGATATCACAAGAAAGGAAAAAAAATAGACAAATATATCTTTTGAATATAGATGTGAAAATCCTCAACAAAATACTAGCAAACCAAATGCAGCAATATATGAAAAGGATTATAAACCATGACCAAGTGGAATTTATCCCAGGAATCCATGGTTGGTTTAATATCTAAAATTAATTAATGCAGTACCCTAGCATCAATAGCAGAAAGGATGAAACCACATGATCATCTCAGATGCAGAAAAATAATTTGACAAAAATCCAACACCTCTTTGTGATAAAAACACCCAACAAAGTAGGAATAGAAGGGAACTTTCTCAACCCAATAAAGGTCATCTACCAAAACAAACCAGAACTAATATCACACTTCATGGTGAAAGACCGAAACTTCCCCCCCCCACCAAGATCAGGAATAAAGCAAGAATGTCCACTCCCACCACTTCTATTCAACACTGTACTGCAGGCATGAAATAAAAGAAACAAAAGGCATCCAGATTGGAAGGAAAGAATGAAAACTATCTCTATTCATAGATGATATAATCACATAATCTTTTATATAGAAAATCCTAAGGAATCCACTAAAGAACTATTAGAACTAATATATGAGTGCAGCAAGATCACAGGATACAAGATCTATATATAAAAATCAATTGTACTTCCTACACTTGCAATAAACAATTCAAAATAAAATTAAGAAGACAATTTCATTCACAATAGCACTAAAAAGAATAATATATTTAGGAATAAATTTAAGAAAAGAAGTGCCAAACTTATATTCAACTTTGAAAACTAAAAAGCTTTGTTGAAAGAAATTAAAGGATCCAAATAAATGAAAAGACATCCCATGTTCATGGATTATAACATTTAATATTTTTAAGATCACAATATTCCCCAAGATGATCTACAGATTCAACAGAAATCTTCTTTGCAGAAACTGACAAGCTGATTTTAAAATTCACATGGAAGTTCAAGGGACCCATAATAGCCAAAACAATCTTGATAAAGAAGAACAGTGTTGGAAGATTCACACTTCCTGATTTCACAATCTACTACAAAGCTACAGTAATCAAGGCAGTGTGGTACTAGCATAAGGATACACATATACATCAGTGGAATAGAGTTGAGAGTTCAGAAATCAACCCTCACATTTATGGTCAACTGATTTTTGACAAGGGTGTCAAAACTATTCAATGGGGGAAAGAATAGTCTTTTCAACGAATGGTGCTGGAACCACATGGAAAAATATTAAGCTGCACCCACGTCTCATACCATATACAAAAATTGCCTCAAAATGGATCAACAGCCTAAATGTAAGAGCAAAACTATAAAACTCTCAGAAGAAAACATAGGTACAAATCTTTGTGACTTTGGATTAGGCAATGGTTTCTTAGATATGGTACTGAAAACATAAGCAACAACAATGACAAAATAGGTAAATTAGACTTCATCAAAATTTAAAATGTTTGTGCTTCAAAGGACACCATGAAGAAAGTGAAATGACAACCCACAGAAGGGGAGAAAATATTTGCAAATTATATATCTGATAAGGGACTTGAATCTAAAATATATAAAGAACATTTATAACTCAATTACTAAAAAAAAATTTAAAAATGGGCAAAGGATTTGAATAGACATTTCTTTCAAGAGGGTATATAAATGACTAAAAAAAAAAACACGTGAGATTACGCTCAACATCATTTATCATTAGAGAAATGCAAATCAAAACCACAATAAGATACCACTTCACATCCACAGGATGGATGTAACCAAAGAGACAGGTTATTGAAAGTCTTGGCAAGGACGTGAAGAAATAGGAACCCTCCCACACTGTTGGTGGGAATATAAAATGATACGCCTATACTTGGAAAGAGTCTGACAGTTCTTCCAAAGGTTGAGAATAGAGTTTCTATATGACCTGGCAATTCCAAATCTACCCAAGATAAATAAAAACATATGCCTACACAAAAACCTGTACACTTATTCATCATTGTACATCATTATTCATAATAGCTAAAAAGTGAAAACAACCCAAATGTCCATCAACTGATTAACTGATAAAATATGGTACATCCATATAATAGAATATTATTCAGTAATAAAATGGAGTGAAGTATTGATATGTATTACAAGATGGATGACTTGAAAACATTATGCTAAGTCAAAGAAGCCAGGCACAAAAGGCCGTGTACTATGTGATTCCATTTATATGAAATGTCCAGAATAAGCAAATCTACAGAAACAGACAGATTAGTGGTTACCTACGGCTGGAGGGGATGGGAGGTGATTGCTAAAGGGGATGGGGTTTCTTTGGGAGATGATGAAAGGTCATCATATTGATTGTGTTGATGGTTGCAAAACCCTGTGAATACACTAAAAACCACTGAATTGGGGCTTCCCTGGTGGCGCAGTGGTTGAGAATCTGCCTGCCAATGCAGGGGACACGGGTTCGAGCCCTGGTCTGGGAAGATCCCACATGCCACGGAGCAACTGGGCCCGTGAGCCACAATTGCTGAGCCTGTGTGTCTGGAGCCTGTGCTCCGCAACGAGAGGCCTCGATAGTGAGGGACCCGCACACGGCGATGAAGAGTGGTCCCCGCTTGCCACAACTAGAGAAAGCCCTCGCACAGAAATGAAGACCCAACACAGCCATAAATAAATAAAATAAAATAAATAATAATAATAATAAAAAATTAAAAAAAAAAGATATCCTTTAAAACCACTGAATTGTACACTTCAAATATGTGAAATTTACGGTATATGAATTATAGCTCAATAAAGCTAATACCAAAAAGAGAAAAGAGAACCCCACTATGTGTAAAAAAACAATGGTTACCTCTGGGGAGTAGGATGGGAAAGTAAAGGGAGACTTTGATTTTTCACTTTAAACACTTTGGAATGATTTGAAAATCTATTCCAACGTGCATATATTAGTTTTGGATTTTTTTTAATGGAAAAAATATTTTTAAAAAGAAAAGAACAGAGGGCTTCCCTGGTGGCGCAGTGGTTGAGAATCTGCCTGCCAATGCAGGGGACACGGGTTCCAGCCCTGGTCTGGGAAGATCCCACATGCCGTGGAGCAACTGGGCCCGTGAGCCACAACTATTGAGCCTGCGTGTCTGGAGCCTGTGCTCCGCAACAAGAGAGGCTGCGACAGTGAGAGGCCCACGCACCGTGATGAAGAGTGGCCCCCGCTTGCCACAACTAGAGAAAGCCCTCGCACAGAAACGAAGAACCAACACACCCAAAAATAAATAAATAAATAAATAAATAAATAAATAAATTTTTTAAAAAAAGAAAAGAACAAAGCCACTTTACAGTTAACAATTCAAGTTAAAGGTGAGGCGTCGGGGTGTGGGTGAGGCATGGACAGAGGCAAACACTCCAAACCCTGTGTTTCAAAATTTTCTCTTTGGTCCAGGGACGCTGCTAGACATCCTACAATGCACAGGACAACCCCACAACAAAGGATTACCCCACCCTTTTTAATGTGATTTTTCCCCCCAGAAACAGCAAAGTGCCTCGCTCTTCCCACCCCAGCCAGAGCCAGTGAGTGACTGGTGTGGGTGTCTAAAAGCCCAGTTCCTCTGCCTCAAGATGGGACGAACCCCAAGGTGTAATTTATGCTCCAGAGCTCCATAAGATAACCTCCTACTTGGCTTCTTCCCTTTTCCCATCCTCACACTCCTCACTCTCCTACTAGTCTCTTCCGGAGTACTTCCTTGATAAATCACTTCCACCCAAACCTTTAGCCCAGAGTCTGCTTCTTAGAGGAAATGACCTCACACCTTGAAAGACTCTCCCTTTCCTACTACTGCTACTTATGGTGTGGATAGGATGGCCAGAGCTCCAGCAACCACACTGAGCCCTGAGGACCAGGGCAACATCCTAGGGACAGCAGAGCTGAAGACACCTGACCCCCTGTTGACATTATGCAGTCACCACACTTGCCCTGATCTGTCTATATGCAGTGCAGACCTCTTTTCTGGAATAGAGTAAAACTTTGCCTGCTTCAACCACTACTTTTTGGGTCTGGTAACTTGATGCTGATATACTCCCTTAACAGCTGTGTGTACTTGGGAAATTTACTGACTCTCTTTGAGCCTTACTTTCCCGAACTCAAAGAATTGTTGAAAGAATAAGCAGGTCATCAACTCTTCCCAAACAGCCCCTAGACTCCATATCCTCCAGGAAATTTGTCTTAATTAACTGAAGAGGGAGTGATAGTTGTTGTTTCAAGTTATAAACTCCCAGATGGATGGTCTTCATCCATCATTCCATGAAATGGAACACCAGTAAATCCCTGTGTGGTCAAAGCATGCCTTCTACACATTTGTTTTTACAGATGTTGGTATTAAGTCACAGGCTGTTAAATAAAAGAAACTAAGTCTAAAAATACAGTGGGTCAAGAAATAGTATATATAGCATGCCTCCACACCAAATACCAAAAATATAACATCTGAAGCAGAAAACATCAACAGCCAGAATTAATTTAAAAAGCCCTTAGTGGGGAAAATGCTAACTGTAGCATAAATTCAGTTTTCAAATTTTAAGTCCCAAAGAAAGATCTCAAGATTCTGGTGGGAATGGAAGTGGCTTATAGGAAATAGCAGGAAAGTAAGAAAGGAGGAACTCCACAGATGAGCAAGATTGAATGAACATCTACTTTAAGAGAGAAAAGAGAGATAGAAACTACAAACCACCAAAAGCAAAGGCAACAAAAGCAAAAATAAACAAGAAGGACTACACCAAACCGAAAACCTTCTGCACAGCAAAGGAAACCATCAACAAAATGAAAAGGCAACCTACTGAAAGGGAGAAAATATTTGCAGATCATATTTATCTGATAAGGGGTTAATATCCAAATTACATAGGGACTTCCCTGGTGGTCCAGTGGCTAAGACTCCACGCTCCCAATGCAGGGGGCCCAGGTTCAATCCCTGGTCAGGGAACTAGATCCCACATGCCGCAACTAAGAGTTTGAATGTCACAGCTAAAAGATCCTGCATGCCACAACGAAGATCGAAGATCCCGAGTGCCGCAACTAAGACTCGGCGCAGCCAAATAAATAAATAAATACTATATATATATATATATATCAGACAACTCAATAGCAAAAAACCCCCGAACAATCCAATTTAAAAATGGGCAGAGCAATTATACTCCAATAAAGATGTTAAAAAAAAATGGACAGAGGATTTGAATAGACATTTTTCCAAAGCAGACATACAGATGCTCAACATCACTAATCATCAAAGAAATGCAAATCAAAACCACAATGAGATATCACCTCACACCTGTTAAAATGGCTGTGATCAAAGAGGTAACAAGTGTTGGTGAGGATGTGGAGAAAACAGCACCCTTGGGCACTGTTGGTGGGAATGTAAACTGGTGCAGCCGCTGTGCAAAACAGTATGAAGTTCCCTCAAAGAATTAAAAATAGAACTAATATGATCCAGCAATTCCACTTCTGGGTATTTATCCAAAGGAAATGAAAACACTAACTTGAAAAGATATCTGCAATCCCATGTTCATTGTAGCATTATTTACAGTAGCCAAGACTTGGAAATAACCTAAGTGTCCATCAATGGATGAATGGATAAAGAAGTCATGGTAGGGACTTCCCTGGTGGCACAGTGGTTAAGAATCCATCTGCCAATGCAGGGGACACGGGTTCGAGCCCTGGTCTGGGAAGATCCCACATGCCACGGAGCAACTGAGCCCGTGTGCCACAACTACTGAGCCTGTGCTCTAGAGTCCGCGAGCCGCAACTACTGAGCCCGTGTGCTACAACTACTGAAGCCTGCACACCTAGAGCCCGTGCTCCACGACAAGAGAAGCCACCGCAACGAGAAGCCTGCGCACCGCAACGAAGAGTAGCCCCCGCTCGCCGCAACTAGAGAAAGCCTGTGCGCAGCAACGAAGACCCAATGCAGCCAAAAATAAATAAATAAAATTTTAAAAACCCGGAAATTAAAAAAATTAAGTGGTTTACTTTAAAAATTAAAACTAGAGAGAGGATCCAAAAGTCAGCAAGTCTCTGCTAATATAATGCAGGAATTTAATCAAATGTAAGTTTAAAAATAGTTGTTAGCATATAAAGCATAAAGAAGTAAACAAAAGTATTATTAATAAAATTTAAAGTTACACAAGTGATGAAATCAATAACACTGAATTTATATGTCCCCAAACACACAAATGTTATTTTGGGTGTGTTTACTAGGCTTGGAGTGTGGTTGGGGATTATGTTCCCTCCTGCTCCAAAATTCTGTAAGGTAAGAAAAAATCCAACTGAAATATATACAGATACCAGGATGTACAGAAACACTCAAATAAAAAAGAGAACTCTGGAAAATGCACATTCTCAAACCATTATGTGATAACTTTAGAAATAAATCAAAGCATAATTATATAGCCAGCCATAAAAAAGCATTTATAAAACAGTCCTTTTGAATAACTTTGAGTTGAGTTAGAACTAAACAGAGAATGGATAAGAATATTTATCTCAACCACAGAGAGGACCTAAATTTATGAAAAAATATAGAAAAAAAATGCCAGTGAAAATGAGTGTATTTGGGTATATAAAAATCTTTTCTACATTCCAAACAATAGTCAATAAAAAGGTAGCAGAATAGGATAATTATTTGGGACATATATAAATAAATACATACAACAAAGATAAGAACTTGATGTGTCCCCCCTTGGCTCTCAAGACAGCACTTATATACCACAAAGAATCCCAGGGGTCCTTGGAGCATAGTTTGAAAACCACTTGCCTGGTTGGTCTCTAAGATCGATGTTGGTCTCTAAGATTGGTCTCTAAGATCAATCTGATCTTCATCAGATGCTTAATACTAAGGAAGACCCAAGACACAGCTTTGGTGCCAGTATTCCAAGAGTTCATGGGCAGAGTCAGGAAGTGACTTCTGGGATCAAATATGTCCAAACTGGAGAGTAAAATTCTGGGGGCAGGCACATTAGTTGTCATGGTGATGGGAGGACACTTGTAACTTTGAGAGGACATCAAATATTCCAATGGGAGGTACAGGCTCTAATTATGTGGACTCCTGGGAGGTAGGCAGAACACCACCCAAACCTTTTACCATCCTGACATTCTGCTAACCAGGCCATCTCTGTCTTCTTCTATTACCCCAGGTTGCCTAAGGACCATCACCACTGAAAAAAAGGGGTTGTGATCTCTTTAACCGGCAATTCTCCCCACAAGGACCCCAAAGGAAGAAATGGCAAAGACGTGGTGGTTCACAGCATAAGCTCTAAAGGGATGCCCCGCACTACTTCCACTGGGTAACTTCAGACACTGCCTGGAAGCTCTCTGGGCCTCGGATCCTGGTCTGTAATGTGAGAATATTAACAGTACCTACCCTTATGGGGTTGTTATAAGAATTAAACATGTGTAAAGATTGTACTGGGTTTAACCTATGGTAAAGCACTCAATAAATTTCATAATTTTTAATTAAACACAAGAGTAAAAAAAATCGCATGTAACCCCCAAATCCAATAATTTAAGGATGGTTAAATAAACTATTCTACATTAATTGAACACATGGAATTCTTGAGAAAGTGTATAGGAAATAACATAAAAGGAAAGGAAAAAAACCAGAATAGTAGGTACTTATGGATTACAATACAATATGTTTAGTCATGAGTATCAGAAGAGTTAAGAGAATATATTGATAACTACCCCCAGCTCCTTTTAGAGATTAGTGGGTGCACAATGTGATAGCGAATATGTTAGATTTACACTCTGTGATGATCAAGTGTCCTGCACAAACAGGTACTTAAGTGAAGTGCAAAAATCAAGATGCTGCTACTGATGAAGAAGAGTTCAGAGCTTCTTATCCTTCTCCCTCTCAAAGGGAAAGCAGCCTGGAGCTCACAGATGATCAAAGCTTTAACTGAGGGACTCACACTCTGGAGTCGAGCTGTCCTCAGACCTGTCTGGCCAGGACAATGTTGTTCTGTAATTAGAATCTGAATGCCTGAATGCTGCTCTTTCCAGGGCACATGCCCCACTGCTCCCTAATGTCCCACACCTCTAAGTCACACTCAGTTGCATTCCTGGTCTGACCCCTGGGCTCACTGACCACAGGATTTCCCTTCCAAGAAGGGGTGATCAATAGCAGAGATGCTGGGGGGTTGATCAGAGAATGGGAACAATAAATCCTGAACATTTCATGACGCTTCTATGATGGCTCTCCGGCCAAAGGAAGATGCGGTGGGTGTGCTAAAGGTGCAGTCTTTCAGAAAAGTGGTATAATGTCTAGCAATTCAGATAAACTGAAAAGAAGGAGGCAGAAGGTTGGAGGGTGAAGGGAGAGCAGCATGATGATGATGGAGATGTTTCCTGATGAGGTGTGTTTCCCCACTGTCCTCAGCAGGACCGTGGGCTTCTGGGTCCAAACACAGTAATGTGTTCCTCTACAGGGTGAGAGTGTCCCCGCGTATAAAGTCACTGATGGGCTGGTGATAGTAATCATCCCCTGTCCTTCTCTCTTTCCTCCTCAGGTGAAAGGACTGTTGCTTGCTGGGTCAGCTCCTGGGGCTGTGCTTTACTATGAAGACTAGGCTGAATGAGGGGAAGCTAAAAGAAGTTGGAGAGGTCAAGTCAATCACGATAATACAGAGCAGAGAGAGATGGGGGAGAAGAGACCAGGAAGGACAGAAAGACTGAGAGGGCTGCCAGCTGGGGAGGATTTGGGGAGGGGTTTCGGGATAAAAGGCTCCAGAACTCCTTTGAGGAATGAGAGACTGGGAGATGGGGAGAGAGGAAGCTTTCCTTTGTGTTACAAATTGGAGACTAAGATTCTTTAGAGATACACAAGGAAAAATTGAATTAATTTTTCCATTACTTTGGGCTAATGGAACATGCTTTTTTGTATGGAACACTAATACCCTAAGAACCCTAAGGAGCCCAAGAATTATTTGGGTTACATTCATACCAAACCCATCTCTCCTTCACAGAGAAAGGTATGAAGGGGAAGAGAGAACAGGAGGGAATTTAGGATAAAAGAAGAGGAAATCGCTGTTTTATAACATAAATGAGAATTTCTAATGAAACAAGCTGAAATTAACATGTATGTGTATGAGAATGCTGGGCAGTGGAGAGTAAGAGCTATGGCCTGCAAAGTCTCTAATTTCAAGATAGGTACTGAAGTTTCCTAAGTAGGAAACAAATAATTAAACAAATCCAGGGTTCTCAGAATGGACAGTCTGAGAGTTTCCCCATGAAAATTTGGTAGTAGATCCCAAGAGAGACGACCCTACCTTGAATGAATGCATGCAAATTCCTACCAGCCACTCTTTCTGCTCCCTCATTCCCCATGACCAGCACTGCTCCTTGGCTACAGTCTTAAAATGTACCCATCATCGTTCACATGAAACAATAGGTTAAAGTGTTTTAACAACCATTGCTATGACTAAAAGTGTAGAGCAGTTGAAAAACTACTGAACAAAAACTGGCATCCTGGCTATTATCAAAAAGGCAAGAAATAACAAGTGTTGGCAAGGATGTGGAGAAAAGAGAACCCTCCTACACTGTTGGTGGGAATGTAAATTGGTGCAGCCACTATGGAAAACAGTATGGAGGTTCCTCAAAAAGTTAAGAATAGAACTACCATATGACCCGGCTATTCCACTTCTGGGTATTTACCCAAAGAATATGAGAACATCAATTTGAAAAGATATATGTACCCCAATGTTCACTGCAGTATTATTTACAATAGCCAAGATATGGAAACAACCTAAGTCAACAGATGCATGAAGAAAATGTGATACACACACATATATATACATGCAATGGAACACTACTCAGCCATAAAAAGATGAAATCTTACCATTTGTGACAACATGGATGGACCTTGAGGGTATTATGCTAAGTGAGATAAATCAGACTGAGAAAGACAACTACCATATGATTTCATTCATATGTGGAATATAAAAAACAAAAAATAAATGAACAAACTAAATCAAACAAAAACAAACATGTAAATACAGAGAACAGAGTAGTGGTTCTCAGAAGGGAAGAGGCAGGGTGAGGGTAAGATGGGTAAAGGGGATCAACTGTATGGCTACAAATGGAAACTAAATTTCTGGTGGCGAGCGCATTGTAGTGTATACAGAAGTAGAAATATAATGCTGTACACATGAAACTTATATAATATTGTAAACTAATGTCACCTCAATTAAAAAAAAACCAATAAGCATTCTTACAGACGGGAAAAGATTTTCTACACAAAAACAATGGAAGAAATCAGAAGGAAAAACTAAAATATGAAATGGCACATAAATTAAAAATGTTTCTATATCTAAATAAACATTAAACAGGAAACGACAATGGATGGAAAGTAAGATACAAACATGGCAAATGGCCAAGTGTCCCACAGTTGTAGGGACCATACAATTGGAAGCTGGACACCGCCCTGCATGACCTTGGACTTGGGCAGAGGGGCCTTTACGGAACTGCACCTTGTACTGAGGGATGCTATGCCGTGCAAGAGCATAGGGTTCTCTTTCACAGCTGAGATGCAGTGGAGAAGACTACTCATCACATTATCTTGTCCCTTTCATGACAATCTATAGGAGAAATTTTTATTCACATCTAAAAAAGCTGGGTGTCTTCCAAGCAGCCAGCCTGGATAAAAGGAACCATTTAATGGTTGCCCTTGCCTCTTTCTTTCAACAACTGGAAAACTCACAGCCAAATCTGGCAATTACGTGGGTCCTTTTGACATATATCTCTGTGTGTATTAACAATTTGTGGCTTAACTGTCCTATCCTACTCATGTTTTCTCATCTCCCCAATGTCTTAAATCCGTTAGTATCCATTTCTAGCGCACTGTACATATATGTGCTGTAGGCATCTGTGCTGTTCACCAAGATCAAGTCTTATCCACTTCTGGACTTAAGGGAGGAGTGTGGTTCTTTACATCCTTGAAGTTGGGTGTAGCCATGGGACTTGATTTGGCCAATGAAACGCGTGTGGAGGTGACTTGTTGTCACCTCCAGGTAGTGTCCGTTTAATTGCAGGTGCTCCACACTTCAACCCTTTCTGTCCCTTCCTGGGCAGTGCTGGAGGCATGAGCTGATAAACAGCAGCCACAAGATAAAAGAATCCTGGAACACTGGGCCAACCCAGGAGATAACTGTCCTGGTAAAGCACCTCGCCCGCAATGGGCTTTGGGTGAGTAAGAAGTAAACTCTTGTTGTGTTAAGCTACTGAGATGATGGGATAGCCCAAGGCTTAAGGCTACTCTGACCATATCAATATGCAAATGATCTCATATCCTTTGTGGACAGAAGCTGAGTTATAAATACACAGGCAAACACAAAAACAAAAGCCTAACAAATGCCTATTTGAGAGAAAAAGATATTTACAGAAGATCACTCACAGAGTATGACGTCAATCTACTTCTCTGAGTACTTCAAATTCATTCTTGTTTCAAGTCTGATCACCAGCCTCTTTCAGAATCAACTCCCTGAGTTGTGTTTTAATATTCTGCTCTTTCTATGCTGTGGTAAAATATACATAATATTTGTCATGTTAACCATTCATAAGTGTACTATTCAATGGCATTAAATACATTCACACTGTTGTATAACCATCACCACTATCTATATCCAAAACCTTTTTATCATCCCCAACAAAAATGCCATTAAATAAGCCTTCCCTTCTTCCCTCAGTCCCTGGTACCCTCTATTCTACTTTCCATCCCTATGAAATCTGCCTATCCTAAATACCTCATCTAAGTCGAATTGTATTTGTCCTTCTGTGTCTGGCTTATTTCACCAAGTATAATATTTTCAAGGTCCATCTGCGTTGTCCATACATTCCATTGTATGCATGCACATTTTGTTTATCCATTCATCTGCTGATAGACACTTGGGTTGTTTCCACCTTTTGGCTCCTGTGAATAATGCTGCAATGAACACTGGTGTACAAATACAGGCATACCTCTTTTTATCGTGCTTTGCTTTATTGTGCTTCACGGCTATTGTGTTTTTTACAAACTGAAGGTTTGTGGCAACCCTGTGACAAGCAAGTCTATTGATGCCATTTTTCCAACAGCATTTGCTCACTTCGTGTCTCTGTGTTACATTTTGGTAATTCTTGCAATATTTCAAACTTTTTCATTATTGTTATATTTGTTACGGTGGGCTGTGATCAGTGATCTTTGATGTTACTGTTGCAAAAAGATTACGACTCACTGAAGGCTCAGATGGTGGTTAGCGTTTTTTAGCAATAAAGTATTTTTAAACTAAGGTATATACATTTTTTAGACATAATGCTATTGCACACTTAACAGACTACAGTACAGTGAAAACATAATTTTCATATGCACTGGGAAACCAAAAAAAATTCATGTGACTCGCTTTATTGTGATATTCGCTTTATTGCGGTGGTCTGGAACCGGATTCGCAGCATCTCTGAGGTGTTCCTATATCTGTTTGAGTCTCTGCTTTCAATTCTTTTGGATATATATTCCCTAGGAGTGGAATTTCTGGGTCACATGTAGTTCTATGTTTAAACTTGTGAGAAACTGGCCACAATGTTTTTTTACTCTGCTCTGACTTTTAAATTAAACAACAGTTGCATGAACTCCTCAGTTGCATTTTCCAGGAAATTGTTGTTTGTGAGCATCACCCACTGTCCTATGCAATGTTTCCCATATAAAATCCCAAGAGGGAAATATTTTTGAGGATTGCATATTGGGAAAAGGTGTACGCTTCCTTTTGTCTACTAAGAATTCCAGTGTGGGGACGTCCCTGGTGGTGCAGTGGTTAAGAATCCGCCTGCCAATGCAGGGGACACGGGTTCAAGCCCTGGTCCGGGAAGATCCCACATGCCACGGAACAACTAAGCCCATGTGCCACAACTACTGAGCCTGCGCTCTAGAGCCCGCGCGCCACAACTACTGAGCCTGCGCACCACAACTACTCAAGCCCGCATTTCCTAGAGCCCGCGTGCCACAACTGCTGAAGCCCGCACGCCCTAGAGTCCACGTGCTGCCAACTACTGAGCCCGCACGTCACAGCTACTGAAGCCGGTGCTCTAGGGCCTGTGTGCCGCAACTACTGAGCCCATGTGCTGCAACTACTGAAGCCCGCATGCCTAGAGCCCGTGCTCCGCCACAAGAGAAGCCACAGTAATGAGAAGCCTGCGCACCACAACGAAGGGTAGCCCCCGCTCGTCGCAACTAGAGAAAGCCCGCGTGCAGCAATGAAGACTCAACATAGGCAAAAAAAAAGAATTCCAGTGTGGGTCATGACTCCGCCATGGAGCCTGCAGCCAAATCTGAAGCTTGAATAGTCACTGGTGATACTCAGTCCTCACCCCCTGGGATCTCCTTTACCATTTCTGGACACACTGGTCTGACTTCAAATGGCCAGTGCCTATATCTTATCAGAAGGCTACTCTTGGGCCGTCCATGAAAAATCAGGACAGAAGTACCTGGAAATTATATTTTTGTGCTTCCCCCACCCTCCAAGCAGCTTTTAACCAATTTCTGACTAGTGTGGGTGTATAAATACCCCAGCTCCCTTGCCTGGGGTAAGTCTGGTTCATGAGCTTTGCACTGTTCTCAAGCTTCCACTTGAGATTAAGGATCAGTTGCCCACTATGCTTTCTGCCTAATACCATACCCTATATTGACTGACTTCCCTTTCTTGTATCACTTCCTCCTTCACCTCCCTGTATCCCTTGAATCTGCCAATAAACTGCTTGCACTCAAATTCTTGGCTCAGAAGCTGCTTCTGAGGGAACTTCAGCTAAGACAAAGCTCCTCTCTACCAATTTCCTAGATCCAATTGCTTTCCATATTTCTGTTCTTCTTTTTTTCCTAGTTCTGAGATTTTATTTACATTTTATGATTATTCTACTGTATGCTTTCTTGTTATCTGTTACCTCAACATCTTTGCAGAATAAAGCATAGTGGAACTAATTTTTAGAAGAAAAAACCATCATGTAATACTACGATTAAAATACAAGATGTAAAGGGTTTATAGAATATGATCCAAATTTAGAAAAATACATATGTACATATGTGTGTCCATAGGGAAAAAAGAATAGAAAGAAATGCACCAACCAACAAGGACCTATTGTATATATAGCACAGGGAACTATACTCAATATTTTGTAATAACTTATAAGGGGGAAGAATCTGAAAAAAATAGATATATATGTATGTATAACTGAATCACTTTGCTGTACGCCTGAAACTAACACAACATTGTAAATCAACTATACTTCAATTTTTAAAAAATGACCAAAATGTCAACCATGGTCAACTTTAGGTGATGTCATTACAGATGGGTTTTTTTTTTCTTCTTTATTTTACAAAGAACATGAAGCTTCAGTTTCCTCATCTATAAAACAGGGATAATCACACTTCACACATATGAATCACATATCACATATATGAATTGTGTTGATTGAAATTGTGGTTAATCTATGCAATTAGCTGCATCACATATTCACATAATAATCACAGTATGTGCCTAATTATGTACCCCAATAAAGGGTTGCAAGTGCTGTTATTACATCAGCGATTAATGAAACAATTTAAGGACATGTGAGAAATGAGAAAGTAAAAATAAACCCATACTTACATAGTGCTTTGTTCTGTTTAAAGAACATTCACTTATATGAACTCATTATCCCTAGCAAGAACCCTGCGAGAGGGGCAGGGCCTAGGGGCAGGGTGTGGGAAGGAGACAGGACTAATATTTACTCAACAGCTACAATGTGCCAGATACCAAGGCGGGCACTTGTAGGTATCTCAGAAGAGAAGGATAGGGTTCAGAATGTTAAGGAACCGGCCCAACTTACAGGCAGGGTCAGTAGCTCCAACTCCAGACTCTCGGTGCAGGTTTCCTTCTATTCCATCAGGCTTCATTATTCTATTTGTGCCCCCGATGACTGTGTGCTAACATGCCCACCCATCCATGACAACCGCGGTTCCTCTGGCATTGGTGTTCACCAGTCTTTACACACACTCTGCTCCTTCCTACGTCCATGGCCTTTGGAAGTACAAACGGGGGGCCTGTGAAGGGGGTGGGGAGGACCTAGCTCCCCAATCTCCCACCAAAACCACCCCCAAATGAATAATCTAAATCAAAACCCTGTACCAGCTACACAGACATAGCAGATTCAAGGAAAGTTCCACAGCAACCCTTCCCAATCAGTTTGTTCACCCAAAGTCCTCCCTACATAGAAATTCTGGAACTGTCTTTTGAGAAATGAGAGGAATTAGGCAATTACTGCTAAGAGAGTCCAGTGGAGAACGTGGGCTGGGGGAGAGAACCGTGGAGGGTATTACTCTGTCTCCATCCCCGTCAGGGCCCGTGTTCTGGTCATCGTGGAGAATGCTATGAAAGTCTTTCTTAGCAGATACCCAGTTACCGTGGTGTCATAATGGCCCACGGATGGGCAGGGCCGCCTGAAATGAGAGAGGGTTGCGGTAGTGAGCTGGGCAGTTCAGCACAAAGCACTTCAGACGCAGCCCGTGTATCGGGAATCATGCCAGTCCTCTCCACCTTGCCTCCTACTCACCAGCTGAAGCCCTGGGCTTCTGGACTAACCCTGGGAAGTCTTTCTTGACTAATCAGGCCTGAGGCTGATCCCTGTTGTACCTTGCACTCCTTCTCCTGGAAGAACGTCTACCAAAGACAACCTTGCGTGGGAGCTTCAAAGAAGTTCGCCTTGGCACCGCCTCACTGACGAGCTCTCCCGGCAGCACAGGGGCTACAGCAGCCGAGCCCCTGCACGGCCCCCTGCCGGCCCTGCGGCAGCTCCGGTGCTCCGGCAGCCAGCCGGGAGCCGCTCCCTGACTGCGCAGCCTTCCAAAGCCCCCTCCTCCGCTCCAGCTCTCTACTTTCTTCAGAATTTCTACAGCATCTTTCCCAACCCCCTTATCACTCAAGTATGCTTTAAGTGTGAACAATCCTTAGGAGTGTGGTGCAAAGACTCCCAAACTTTTCCCTTCTGCTGGTAATAAAGCCATGAGACACTCTTGCTCAAAAACTCTCAGTAGCTTCCGATTGCCTCTAGATAAGCTCTAGCTCCTGAGTCTGTCAGTAAAGTTCCCCCCTCCATCCCCCTAGCTTTCCTTCCACTACTCCCTACAGATCAGGGAGCTCACTGGACCCTGAACGCAATTCTCTCCTCCTCCGGAGTGTAAAGCACTTTTAGTTTCCAGACCCCAATCAGGCCAACACTATTTGGTTCAGCCCACAGGTCCCTTCTCCCCACCCCCACCTGCTTCCTTCTGGCAGAAAACAGTTTGCATCCTCATTAGCACTTTGGCCTCCTTACTTCCAATACTCGTTTTCGATCTATTTTTCTCTCTATTAAGTTTTAAGTCATGGACAGTCTTTTTAAAATTTGTTTCTCCCTCTCAGACCAGTGCCTCATGCATGGTACTAACTCAATTAATGTTTATTGGTTTCCTGTCCCGATCGGTAAGCTTTCTTCCTAATGTTCCATGAATTCAAGCTCAGTCTCCTTAACTAGGAACACTCCCAGAGCAGAACGTCTCCAATTTAAGGATCACTCAAATTCCCTGGAGATTTTAATACGCAGATTCGGACTCAAGTGGTCTGGGGAGGGGCTGAGGCTGCATTTATAACAAGCTCCCAAGTGATGTTGACGCAGCTGGTCCGTGGACCTCACTTAAAGAAGCAGGGAGGCAATACCACCTGGGGATCAGGCAACAGCTCACACCGGTGCCACCTGGCCGAGCGCGGAGGTGGATGAATGCAGGGCTGGGAAGCGCGGTCCCGCCCTTCGAAGCGCCGGGCCAGAAAAACGCGTGCAAGGCTGGCCGCCCCTCCGCCCTCCCGCAGGGCCCACTTACCTATGGTGGACACGACGGTGCCCACGAAGTAGAAGGCGCCGGTGAAGTCCCAGCGCTGGCGAACATTGTCCACGCGGATGCCGGCCTCAGTGGCCTCCTCGTAGTGGCGAAGGAAGCCGCGCAGCTCGTCGCGGCTCAGGTTGTGGCGGCGGCTGAAGTTGGCCAGGCGCTCCTCCCAGCGCTGCTTGGCCTGGCGTTCGTGCGCCAGCTCCAGCGCCGAGAAGACGGCGGCGCCGCCCAGCAGGTAGAGCACGATGAGCGCGGCGAGCAGCAGGAAGCGCGCGTTGTCCTCGTTCAGGTGGCCCGGACCGCAGCTGCAGCTGCAACCCCGGCCGGCCATGGCCGGACCCCCGGGGGCAGCCCCAAGCCGGGCGGCAGTGGCCGCCGACTGACTGTCGCCCGGGCGCCCCGGGAGGTGGGGTCTCGGCCCGGCGCTCAGTCGGCCCCCGGCCGCCCGACAGCCAGCTCGCCCATGACCGCCGGACGCTCCTCCAGGCCACGCGGCTCCCGGGGCCGCCGCGTCGACCGCTCCTGCAGCGCCAGCCCCCCACGTCCGCCTCGACTCCCGGTTTCAAATCCGCATTTTCGCCGCCGTCCCCGCCCCCCTAGGAGTTCTCCTAAAAGCTGAAGAGCTGAGTGACCCGGCACAAGAGTCCGCTTCTGCTTGGCACGAGGATGCGGCCGCTGCTTCCCCCTGGTGTCCTGCCCGGCTCAGACTGGGGAGGGGGCGTGGCGCATCTTCAGGGCAAACTCGGGTGGGTTTGACCTTCCCCCAGAGCAAAGGTCTGGGGGCCTCGGAGGCTGACGGGTGAGCGGAGCCCCGCGGTCTCCGTCTCCTTGACCGTCGCTTCTCAAGCCGCCGACGGCTAGGACGCGGGGTCTCAGTCCGCTGGTGCTGGAAGTGCCTCCCCAGATGGAGCCGCAGTGCTGTGTCCCAGGCTCGGCGTCGCGCGGAGCCTCGGGCCTCGGGTCACCGGCCCGGCTGCCGGCGCTTAGAGGCTGGAGCAGGTCCCGGGCGGGCGTACGGACAGAGGGATTGCGCAGAGCGCGGTTCACGGGTTCCGACCTCCCGCCCGCCCCCGACGCTGCGCGGCGTCCGGCGGGCCGACTTGCTGGAGGAGGAGACCAGAAAGGGAGGTTGGAGTGACGGAGCGAAGTAAGTTAGGGGCCTCTCCCCCAGGCAGCCTTCCTAGCCTTGCCCGGACCAGACGCCCTTGGCTTCTGGATCCCGCGCGGGGGCGTCTTCCACCCCCACGGGTCGGATCCGCCCGCTCGAAGCGCGCGCCGCGAGCCAGCCCCAGCTCCTGGGGAGGCTGCCAAGGACCGGGGACTGGAGGAGCCCGCGGGCAGGAGACAGTGACCCCGGAGAGTTCCATCTCCCGCACCCCGGCTTGGCTGCCTCGGTGGGCTCCAGAGATCCTGCGCCGACAGGGCTCCGCTGAGAGCGCTTTACCCCACCCTAGCCACAGGCTCGCTAGCAAGCCGCCGGGGCCCCTCCCCGAGACCCCGCCTTTCAAGGTGCGCTGGCGCCGCGCTAGAGTCCCACTCACCGGGGAGTGCCCCCCTCCGCGCCGCTCTGCCAGGACTGTCCTCCGGGTCCCTCTGCGCGGGGAGCAGAGGTGCACACCGCGCTCTGCCTTGCCTGGTCCGCGCGCTCCGACGCTGCAACAGGTGGAGCCGCTCGGCTGGCAGCAGCGGTGGCGACTCCACCCCGTCCTCCGCCTCCCGGCCGCGCGGAGCCGCCCCCAGCACTAGTCTCCGCCTGCTGATGCCCGGCTCCCTGCTGGGCCACCCAGGGGCTGCGGCGCTCCCATCCAGGACGCGCAGATCCTGGGAGTGGGTGCTCAAGAGGAGGGTCAGGTCAGGTGCTTAGCGGGCCTGTGTGGGCCCCTCCAGGGCCAGAAGAGGGCGCTCCGTCCCCTTCAGACACATCTCGCCCCCACCTGCGTACCCAGCCACACACTGCCCCTTCAGAATCACCAGCCCCTGGCATTTGGGAGTGAATATGAATACAAGAGGGAAAGATGAATGGGCATCTTCGAACTAAGGAGAATTTCCTCGCCTCCCGAGAGAGTGACCCCAGGCTCAGAGGCCACCCACCTATACTCCCCAAGAGCAGAGAATAAAAAAAAAAAACACACTTCCGTGTTCCAATACATCTGCCATCAGAAGCCCTGATGCTGCTAGGATTCCTCTCCCACTCCTCTCCCGTTATCCACCCCCGGATGCCCCTCTTTTATCTAGCCTATCGAGGGCAAGAGTTTTAGGTGGCAGCGCTTACAGGAGGAGCATGTGTATACACACTGGGTGAGTCCTGAAATTACTCCTCCATCCCATTTTATTGTGAAAAATTTCAAACATAAAGTTGAAAGAATTTTGCAGTGAATAGCCTTATTCTCAACGAACATTTTACTCTACTTGCTTTATTACGTATATATCCATCCCTCTTTCCATCCATCAACACATCTTGTTTGGATTCATTTCGAAGTAAGTTGTAGACATCACTACACTCCCCCTCCTCACCCCACTCCCCAACTTCTCCCTGCATATTACTACCTAGAGTTCAATACACCCCTATTTACTTCCAGATTTTTGGGGGGAGGATAAAATTTACATACTATGAAATGCACACATCTTAAGTGTACCATTAAATGAGGTCTCGCAAATGCGTACACTCTTGCAAATTAAACACCTACCTATGCAGCCTCTCAACCAAATATTGTATGTCCCTTCCCAGCAAATCCCTACCCACATTCCTACAGAGGAAATCACTGTTCTGGATTTCTCCACCATCAACTTGTTTTCACTTTGTAGAACTTAGTCTTGCTTAGTTCTAGATCTTCATATAAATGAAATCATACAGTTATGTATTCTTTTGTGTAAAGCACTGTATTTCTGAGCTCTATCCATGTTTTATGCCTTAGTAATCTGTTCTTTTATTGCTACTTTTTTATTGTTTGAATATTCATTCTCTTCTTATTGATAGAAACCAGGGCTGTTAAAAATGTTTGCCATCATAAATAATAAAACTGTTAGCAACATTCTCGCACAAGTATTTGCGGATATATGTTTTCATACCTCTTGGGTAAATACCTAGGTGTGGAATTGCTGGGTCATAGGGGTGGTGTGTATTTAATTTTATAAGAAACTGCCTAACATTTTTCCAAAGTAGCTGTACCAACCAACAAGATGCAAGTCTTGGATGTCCCACATCCTTGTAAACATTTGGCAGTATCAGTCATTTTAATGTTAAACATACTGGTGGATGTGTAGTCGTATCTCATTGTAGTTTAATTTGCATTTCCCTGATGACTAATGTGCTTGTTGGCCATTCATATATCTTTTTTATCTTTTGAAATATTGTAAAATCTCTGTTGAATATCCATTAAAAGATTTGTTTCTCTTTTTTACTACTGAACTGTAGAGATTCTTTATATAGATCCAGGATACTAGTCCTTTCTCAGATATGTATCTTGGAAATATTTTCGACAAGTCTCTGGATTGCCTAATTATCTTCTTAAAGATGTTTTCTGATGTTTATGTTTTTAATTTTGGTGAAGCCCAATTTATCAATCATTTCATTTATGTTTGGATCTCTTTGTGTAATAAGAAATCATTACCTCCCTTAAGGTTGCACAAGTTTTATGGGGTTTTTTCCTGTAGAAATTTTATAGTTTTAGCTTTTGTATGTGGGTCAATGATTTATCTTAAGTTTGTTTCTATATGGCGTGAGGTAAAAGAGTCGAGGTATATTTTGTCCGTGTGGCTATAGTTATTTGAGTGTCATTTGCTGAAAAGACAAAAGTGAATTTATTATAGGAATCTGTATCCTGCTCATTATTTGTCCATCCTTATAAGAATACCACAGTATTTAGATAACTTGTAGCTTTATAATCGGTCTTGAAGTCAGGAAGTGTGAGTCCTCCAACTTTGCTCTTCTTTATCAAGATTTTCTTTGGGTATTATAGGATCTTACCATTTCCATAAAAATTGTAGAATCAGCCTGTTAATTTCATCAGAAAAAAACCTTGTGAGATCTTGATTAGGATTGTGTCAGATCTATTTTAGGGAGAACTGACATCTTAATTCATGAATGAGGTATAGCCCTCAATTTATTTCAGACTTAGCAAATTTTCATGTAGAGATCTTGCACATCTTTGTAAATTCATTCTAAAGTACATTGGTTTTTTGATGAAATTGTAAATGAAATATCAAGATCCTATTTTCCAACTGTTTGCTGTAGTATGTAAAAACACAGATGATTTTTACAAATTAACTTGGTTCCTGCAACCTTGCTAAATTCACTCATTAGTTGAAGTAGTTGATTCCTTTAGGATTTTCTTTTATTTATTTATTTAATTTATTTTTGGCTGTGTTGGGTCTTCGTTGCTGTGCGTGGGCTTTCTCTGGTTGCGGCGAGCGGGGGCTCCTCTTATGTTGCGGTGTGTGGGCTTCTCATTGAGGTGGCTTCTCTCGTTGTGGAGCACCAGCTCTAGGCACGCAGGCTTCAGTAGTTGCAGCACTTGGGCTCAGTTGTGGCTCGTGGACTCTGGAGCACAGGCTCAGTAGTTGTGGCGCATGGGCTTAGTTGCTCTGCAGCATATGGGATCTTCCCGGATCAGGGTTCGAACCCATGTCCCCTGCATTGGGAGGCGGATTCTTAACAACTGTACCACCAGGGAAGTCCCCCTTTAGGATTTTCTACGTAAATAACCATGGTATCTGAAATAGTGTTTTGCTTCTTCTTTTCTGATGTTTACCTTTTTTTTTCTTGTCATGCTGCAATGGCTAGGACCTCAGTATAATATTGACTAGAAGTGGTGGAAGCAGACATCCTTGTCTTGTTCATGATCCTAGGGGAAAGCCTTTAGTTCTTCCACCATTAACTACAGTGTGGGTTTTTCATAGATACCCTTTATCAGGTTGAGGAAGTTTCCTTTTACTTTTGTTTCTGAGAGGTTTTTTTTAAACATGAATGAGTGCTGAATTTTATCAAATGCTTTTCCTGCATTTAGTGTAATGATCATATAATTTTCTCCTTTATTCTGTTAATATCTTGAATTTCATTTATTGCTTTTCTAATGTCAAGCCAACCTTGCATTTCTGGGATAAATTCCACTTGGGATTTCTACTTGTATTTCATTCTTCTAATTCCTTTTGGGTTTACTTTACTTCTTTTTACAACTTCTTACAGTGGATGGTTAGGTCACAAAGTTTAGATCTTCTTTTCCAATGTTTGCATTTTTCAGCTATAAATCTCCGTTAGCCCTGGGCTAGCTGCATCCTAAAAATTTTGGTATGCTGTATTTCTACATCATTTTGTTGAATATATTTTCCAAGTTTTTCTTCTTTGACCCACAAATTATTTAGCTGTGTTAATTTTTTAAGTCTGTTTTTAAAGACGGATTATTTATAACATTTTCAATGTGGGCAAGTGAAAAAAATCACATCCTAAAAGTTAAGAATGATGTTTTGTCAGACTTTCTGAGGATTTCAAGCCCAGGACACAGCTTCTCAGATAGTTCTGAGGGACTGCTCTGAAGAGGAAGGGAAGGAGCCAAGGTATATAGGAGTTTTCCAACAAAAAACAGGTAGCTGGAACACCAAAAGATTACTGTTAAAGAAAACTGGGTATCTCAAGTTAATGAATTTAGCACTTTCCTGTGTATGGTAAGATGCAATGTCTGGGCTCATTGAAATCATTCCTTTGATATGCACCTGAGCTATCTAGGGCCAGTATCCTATTCTTTCCCATCCTGAGTCCCCTCAGGCTGCACCACTGGGAGTGGCTGCAGTGGCTTGATGGCTGCCACATCTTTTGTTTACTGATAAGGCAGGCAGTGTTTTTCATTCACAGGTCAGAGGACCATTATTTGGTATGTATCAGTATTCCTAAATTTATTGAGACTTGTTTTATGGTCCAGAATATGGTCTTAGTGAATGTACCATATGCATTTGAAAAGAATATGTATTCTGCAGTTGTTGGACGTAGTATTCTATAAATGCCAATTACGTCAAGGTTGTTGATAGTGTTTTTCAGATCTTCTGTCTTTAGTGACATTTGTTCTAGTTATTCTAACAATTATTGAGAGTATTAAAATCACCAACTATGATTGTCAAATTGTCTATTTCTCCCTTTAATTATGTCAATTTGTGTTTCAATTTGTGTTTGAAGCTATTATTTAATATAAGCATTTATGATTATTATATCTTCCTGATGTAGTGACCCTTTTATTTTTATGAAATGTCTGTCTTTATCTCTGGTAATACTCTTTGCCTTGAAGTTTATTTTGTCTGATATTAATCTGGTTACCACAGGCTTCATTTACTTAACATTTGCATGGTATCTTTTCCATTTACTTTTAACCTCTCTCTGTCTTTATATATATTTAAGGCGGATTTGTTACGGACAGCATATAGCAGTTCGGTCTTCTTTCTTTTCATTTTTCTGGTCAGTTCTGACAATCTCCACATTTTAATTGATCAGATAAACACTGTCCATCACTTCTGTGATGAGGGAAATATCCCATATCTATGCTGTTCTATAAAGTGGTCCATCGTGGTGCTACTGAGCACTTGAAATGTGACTAGTGCAAGTGAGGAACTGAATTTTTAACTTTATTTGATGTTAACAACATATTTAAATATCACATGTGGCTAGTGACTGCTGTATATCATTTATGATGGAGAAATTCTGGATTCTGTTCCTCTAAAAACAATACTTCTTAAACAGGCAGTTAACTTGGCTGAACTCAACTGCAAAATTATCTCTACAGTGGGAAGTATCTCAAATTCTAGTTCAGTTCTTTTAGCCTTAGCCACACACGGTTCAGCGGTCAGCCAGAGATTTGAGCAGAGTTTACAGACACATTGGGAATCCCCTCTGGCTCTTTCTTCTGTTATTTCCCTCTTCACTCTCAGAGGCTGTGGATACTCCAAACCCTGTACTCTGGATCTCCAAGCCAAGAAGACTGTAGCTTTCCCACTGGTGGTTTACCCGCCATGCGTAAACCTGACCTCAGACTAAAACCTGACCTCAGGCCCAAAGTGGTGAAAAGACAGGAAACTCACCCAGTGGAGTGCCTTTCTTTCAGTTGTTGACTCTCTTCTTTTCTGCCTGCTTTTGGTCGCTTTCAGTAGCTGGTATAAGCTCCACCCCAGAGCGTATACTTTTATTTGTGAAAGAATTGGTTCAGTAGGAGCCATTTGGCGCTGCCAGAAACCGGAAGTTCCGTGGTTTCCCCACAAGGTTTGATAATGAAATTTTCAAACATACACCAAAGCCGAAAGAATTTTAGAGTCGCAATCTAGATCGTACAATTAGATTTTTCTATACTTTATCATGTATCTACTCGTCCTTTAATACACCTTAAAGCATTTCAAAATAAACTGTAGATACCAATACACTTGCCCCTAAATACTTCAGTATATATGTAACTAGAGTTCAGCTCCTGATTTTTTCTTATGTAGAATTTACATACAATGCACATATCTGAGCTTGTACATTCTTTGAGTTTTTAAAAAGCAGCTTTATGGAGCTATAATTCACATTCAATAAAAATGACCAATTTGGTGTATAATTCAAGGGGTTTTGTAAAGTGTAACCAATGCCACAATCATGCTAGGAACATTTCCATCACCCCTAAAAGTTCCCTCATGCATTCAATCCCCTCTCCCCACAGCTGCACTTATTCTTAAGGCCACCCAGTTCTGCTTGGGGCAGGGGCTGGGTGCCACACCAAGAACAGGAACTAGAGACCCAGGGGAGAGGTCATCCACTGCCAAGTGTGTCCTGGAATGCCAGAGAAGAATGGAATGGAAGAGCAGAACCAGGGCTAGGCTGGGCTCTTCCCAAGTGCTTCCTTCCAGGTTGTTTCCAGAGAGGTGTTAAGTGGCTCACTGAGATCACACGGTTCTTTCCTCTCTCTTAAGGAAGATTCTGCCAATCCAAGCACAAATAAAGATGCCCATTTCTTGAGGCTGTTGTGGTATCAGAGGTGTTCAGGAAGCAGGAGCTCCCTCTGTCTTCAAGAAGGCAACTGTAGGCAGTTCACAGATCTCTTTGCGCCTCAGTTTCTTCATTTGTAAAATGTACTTCCTCCCAGGGCCGAAGGGTCAACTCACACGTGGGGTTCACATGAACATGGACTCCCAACCCCACCCTCAGTCCCAACTCAGCCTCCACGAGGACCCCTCTTTCCCAGAGGCAGGAAGCAACGTGGATCCGTGCTTTCAGGGCAGGAAGTATGTGGGTCAGCTCTGCAGAGTTGTTCAGGGCGCGCTTGAGAGCCTGGGCCCCCGGACAAAGACTCCCTTGAAAATAGAGCCCCCGCCTCTGGAATCCAGAGGCCTACTAGCCACCTTGCTGCATCCAGGACTCTTCAATCTACCCCCGTCTGTCAGAAAAACCTGCCTTTAGTAGTGGGTGAAGGAGCAATATTTGTGGCAAGTAGCTAATTTTTCAGAAGGCATGGGTTTTATTTTTTACACTTGAGTTACCATTCTCTAAATGCCCCAGGGAGAGACTGCCAGTTTGGTACTTACCAAGAATCATTCCGATTTACATTGAGGGAGTTCTTACCAGTGCTTAGGAGCTCCATTTCATTTGATTCTTACAACAATCCCACGAGGCAGGAAGGATAGCTATTAGGCCCACATAACAGATGAGAAAATGAAGATTCAGAGGCATCACATGACTTGCCTAAGGTCTCATGGTGGGAGGGAGCAGAGCTGGGGCTAGACAAATCTAATGAAGAGTGAGTCACCGCTCAGGCTTTGGTAAAACCTCAAGTCATCACCCAGGTGACTATCTGTCTTCATTCAGAGTGGGTGAACTAGCAAACCTGGGAAAGAATACATTTTAGATTGTAACCCTGAACCCACTCACACAAATTTAAACAAAAATAACCTTACTTTGTGCTACACACAGATAATTTCTACTATCTTTCATTTAAAAGTGCTGGTCATGACACCCTAAATTGATTCATGATTCACTAAAGGGTTGTGACCCGAAGTTTGAAAAATCACTGCTTTAGAACGCTCAAGTTACAAGCGTTCACTTATATAACCGGCTTTTTCGAGAAACTTGGATTTTAAAATTTCCTTCTTGGTTTCCTTTTGCTTTTATTTATTTATTTATTTTTAAATTGAAGTATAGTTGATTTACAATGTTAATTACTGCTATATAGCAAAGTGATTCAGTTATACATATATAGATTCTTTTTCTTTAAATATTCTTTTCCATTATGGTTTATCACAGGATACTGAATATAGTTCTCTGTGCTATACAGTAGGACCTTGTTGTTTATCCATCCTATATATAATAGCTTACATCTGCTGACCCCAACCTCCCACTCCATCCCTCCCCCAACCCCCTCCCCCTTGGCAACCACTAGTCTGTTCTCTATGTCCGTGATTCTGTTTCTGTTTCACAGATAGGTTCATTTGTGGCATGTTTTAGATTCCGCATATAAGTGATATCATATGGTATTTGTCTTTTACTTTCTGACTTATTTCACTTAGTATGATAATCTCTAGTTGCATCCTTTTACTTTTAAATAAAATGTGCATGCTTGCACACATTATTTAAGAACAAGGCATAAAAAAGGTTCCTCTGGCACAATAGTAATACTTCACCTAGAGATACTTCTTGTTCTGGATTGGACCTCAGGCATTTTCCACTTGTCTTTGGCGAACTCTGCACCTGCCGCCTCCTCAGCAGGGGCAGTCCCTGATCTGGAGTGCTTGCATCATGGATGGACACATGACTCAACCTGACCAATCAGATGCGTCAGGGGACTTTGGCCAGGGCTATTGGGAAAGAAGTATTTTGTTTTCTCTGAAATGACTAGCCGGATATAATATGGGATCCTGGAGCGTGCGGTGGTGGTGACGGAGTGGGAATTTCAGCCTCCAGGTGGAGAGAGCTTGCTTGAGAATGACGTCCAGATTCTGGAAAGCAGAGCTGAGACTTGAAGGTAGACTTGGTTACATTATGATCCTCTGGCATTTGCTAGACTCGTGTTAAAAGTCTCTTTCATTGCTTAAGCCTAACTAATCTGGTTTCTGTAACTATAAAAGCATCCTGACTAATGTAGTCTTTCATAAAAATATTAATAAAGTATTATTAAATAACAAATATTTACAGAGGCTTTTAAATTTTAGTAATGTCAATTATCTGAAAACAAAATCAGCATTCAGCTGTCATAATGTTAATTTCTAAAGAACCTATGAACACAGAGCCACTCAGATCACGCACAGTGGCATCACCTGTGTCCTTGGGGCCACAAAGGGACACACACTAGTTCTGTGACCTTGAACCTTACTTTTCCCTCGTATAAAATGAGGTACAACCTGCCCCACGTGTGATGATGTATATAAAGTTACCTACTATCATAACCCATAATAATTCCCTATGGATGTAATTTCTCTTTTGCCTTTCCCTTCCGAGAGTCTTTTTGTGCGTATTAAGAAAACTGGCCATTGCAATGGGGCTCTCCGAAAACCTTGCTACAAAGGGAACAGGAGAAACTGAGCCAAGTGCCTTCGACTGATTAACATTAATCAGACTGCAGTTTCAGTAGAGCTTCTGGTAGACCTAAAGAGAATAAAGTGTAATTTATACACAGCAATTGGATTCTGCACTGAGACAGACTTGCTTGGAACTCTGTTGTAAAAACTGGGCTACTAATCGTACCCAAACTTGCAATGCTTTGGCCCCATGACTACTCGTCACCCCTCCTTAAATATATGAGGCGTCCTCATTTCAACACATCCCTGCTCCCCACTTCCTGGGCTGCCTCTTGCCCTCCCCCCTCCAGCATCCTCTACGGCGCCAGTTCTCTGTGCTTTAGATCTACTGAGTCAGTGGAAACGCCAGGTTTCAGAGAACTGAAGAGAACATACTTAACAAGGCAAAGTTTCCAGCCGTTGATGTTCTCTCTTGAAAGGAACCGGCCCCACTGCCAGGTTCTGGCTTTAACACTGCAGTGGCTCAGCCCTGCACGCTAAGGCGGCATTTAGTGGCTGATTTTGCGCACTGCCAGCGGGTTCTGTCCCGCCGACTGTGCACTGTTACAGTGTCTGCAAGTGCACCTGGTTTTGTAGCTACAGCTACAAATCATGTATGGGAGCCCTGCTCCTTGACTGGAGCACTGGCCACACCTGCTGCCTGGCCCCTCACAGCAGTCCTGCCTGGGTTCAAATCCCAGCTTTGCCCCTTGCCAGCTGCGTGACTCTCTCTGGACAAATCATCTTAGTTTCCCCATGTGTAAAATGGGGATAATAATAATGCCTCCTTGATCAGGTACTTATGAAGATTCAGTTAGTTAATATGCATAAGTCACAGAACAGCACCCGGGACACAGCAAGTACTCAGTACTTGTGGGTCAGTGTTACTCCTCAGGGACCGGTGGACAGAGACAGGGCTCAGAGGTGGTCCCTGCCTCTGTGCTGTTCTGCTGGCATCTCCCAGGAGCCCCTTTGCTGGCCTCATCTTTTGTTTCTGCCTGTGAATCCTACTATGTAAGCAATGGCCACTTAAGACATATAACTTACTAGTTGATAGAAATTCAGTAAGAAATTGTACAGTTTTGTTTGTAGTACTTTTGTCCTGCATATTGCTTGAAATAAGTGGGCTACTAAACTTGGCAAACTCGGCAAAGACTTAATCATAATGGGATGTGACCTATGCATAACACGTGTTAGCACATCATCAAAAGAATTTTAGATTTAATTCTATACAATTGTTAAGCTCATTTATTTCTGCCAGTCACTGAGTTCCTGTACAGACTTCTGTCATTATACTTTGTCATTACAATTAATATCATTCATGCATCAACACAATTGCTACATTTTACGAATGTAAAAAAAGAATGCCTACCTAACCTTTTTCTTTGACATATTCAGTCAAAAGCAAGTATTCTCAAGGAATTCTCGAGGATGGGGTTAGTTAAAGCGCTAACTCTACAGTAAGCGGGGGGTGGGGGGAGTCAAAATGTCTCAAGATTTGAATCAAACACTTAGATCACCCAAAAATGGTTTCACGATGGATCAAATGATATTAGACATTGTTTCTTAGAAAGGGAATTTTTACTCTCATGTGGGAGAAAAAGCTGCAACAAAATCAAATCTAAGATCCTCATTTTAAGCATACTGAATCTGATGCAGAAACCATGTTCATTTGAAAAGTCATGTGATATTAATAATTTCTATTAAGGACAACTATATAACTTCCACACAAGAAAACTTGCACATTAGGAAAATGAAGCTTGGCGCTGTTGCTCACTGTGGGATCTTATGGATGTTATTTAAGAGAAGGCTGGAGAGGAAGTGGAGAAAAGGGAACCCTCCTGCACTGTTGGTGGGAATGTAAGTTGATACAGCCACTATGGAGAACAGTATGGAGGTTCCTTAAAAAACTAAAAATAGAGCTACCATATGACCCAGCAATCCAACTACTGGGCATATACCCTGAGAAAACCATAATTCAAAAAGAGTCATGTACCACAATATTCACTGCAGCACTATCTACAATAGCCAGGACATGGAAGCAACCTAAGTGTCCATCAGCAGATGAATGGATAAAGAAGATGTGGCACATATATACAATGGAATATTACTCAGCTGTAAAAAGGAACGAAATTTAGTTATTTGTAGTGAGGTGGATGGACCTAGAGTCTGTCATACAGAGTGAAGTAAGTCAGAAAGAGAAAAATACCGTATGCTAACACACATATATGGAATCTAAAAAAAAGGTACTGATGAACCTAGTGGCAGGGCAGGAATAAAGACTCAGGTGTAGAGAACGGACTTGAGGACATGGGGCGGGGGGAAGGGGAAGCTGGGATGAAGTGAGAGAGTAGCATTGACATATATATATACTACCAAATGTAAAACGGATGGCTAGTGGGAAGCAGCTGCATAGCACAGGGAGATCAACTTGATGCTTTGTGACAACCTAGAAGGGTGAGACAGGGAGGGGATACAGGGATATATGTATACATATAGCTGATTCACTTTGTTGCACAGCAGAAACTAACACAATATTGTAAAACAGCTATACTCCAATAAAGATAAAAAAAAAAAAAAGAGAGAAGGCTGATGTGAGGATTAAACAAGCACTTAAGTACAGGAGTTGAAACAGAGGAAGAAGTCAGGAAGCATCAGCTATTACATTATGTAGAAAAATACAGTCTCCAAATCAGTGAACTTCTAAGGCTGATTTTTATCAACTATGGTTAAAACTAGGCCTCCTTTCCCAGGAGTATGAGGATAAAACATAATTTAAAAATCCCATCTCCCTCCCTCCCCCAAGAAAGAAGGTGGTGGCAGATCATTCCTCTCTTCACCAGAAAGTACCAGAGAAGTGAGGCGACATGGAATCCTCCTGCCTAAATGGCAAGTGACTTCCTTTAAGTCACCAAGTGTCAGGGTTGACAATTTCCTGCCTCCAAAAATTTGGGGGTCTCTTAAATGCTTAAGCCTTTAGAATACTGTTGAAATTCATTGTCCAATATGAAAATCTCATTTAGATCTTTGGCTACATGTCCATCTCTGTAAAAGGATGCTAGGTAAGATTTCAAAAGAACAAGATAAAACTTTTTTTTTTTTTTTTTAAGCTAGTCAAATTTAGCAGTGGGGGGTTGTATACCAACTTTAGTGACACTAACGTTAATAAGTTCTGGTAACCCACTACCATCGGACCAGCCCAAGATAAAACTTTTTAAGAAAAAGAGGAGCGGTTCCTTTCGTCCACATGCAGAGAAACTCCTTACTCAGCAGATGAGTCTCCTGTAACGGGCAGCTTATGAAGAAGAGGGTGGATTCTTTTATACGGAAGTTTGCCCTCAGCAGGTATAAAGTCACTGGATAAGTGTTTCCATGAGATTTGAAAGGACGGAAGGAGGTGGGGAAAAAGGATAAAAAGTGGCACGCAGCTACGGCAGTCAGAGGGGAGGTGAGGGTTTCCTGAGTTCGGAAGAAATAATTGTTGAACCCCAACCTGAGAATAACAGAAGTGGTTTCCTCAAACATTAACAAGTGTTTGGACTTCCCTGGTGGTCCAGTGGCTAAGACTCTTGGCTCCCAATGCAGGGGGCCCGGATCTGATCCCTGATCAGGGAACTAGATCCCGCATGCCGCAACGAAGATCCCCCATGCCGCAACTAAGACCCAGCGCAGCCAAATAACTAAATATTAAAAAAAAAATTAACAGGCGTTGATGATGCTTTTTTGTAGCACTCTGGGTAATTTAGCCAGTCACATTAATAAAAGGACCAGATGGGGTTGAACCTCTTGTTTTGTTGAACCTCATGGGATTTAATCAATCCCATGTTGATTACTCTTGAGGCATTACTTTATTTTCCACATGTGCTATCAACTGTGCCCAGAGAGCTCGTGGTACTGACCTGGTACTACGCTGGCCTGGCCTAGCCCTGCCTCGCTGAGCCCATGCTCACCAGGGCAAGGGCCACAGGAGGCAGCTCTCTGGGGTTGGGCCTGCACACCCACTGGGTACATGCCCCTTGACCTTGGACTTGCCCTAACTGTACCTTGATATACATAACCAGCCCATCCTACAGAGATTGTCTCAGCTTCCAGAAGGGCACTCTGGGTCCCTGCTGGGTCTAGGGTGCCGCTCCAAGTGTGGCTGTGGACCAGGCCAGCCTGTGATGAGTACAGAAAGTAAAAGTGAGCATTTAGAAACTTTCTTAGCTATCTGACAGTGCTGTGACATCCAAGCACCTGATCCTGTATCCTATAAAAGTATCTGTCCACAGTGGATTGGGGGAAAATGGTCCATCTCCTCGGATACTGTCCACCACACTGCCCGGGAGCCTGGGCCACCTGCAAGTACAGAACAGGCTCTGGATGCTGCCGGACCTGGGTTCAAACACTGGTGAGAGCAGTTTCTAGAAGTGTGACCTTGGACGAGCACTTTACCTGTTTGAGTCCAGGTTTCCTTATCAGGAAAATGAGGATAAACCTGATGACTCAAGGGTGTCCCCTGTACAGTCCCCACCCTGCGCAGGCACATTCATGTCCTAACTCACCGGACAGTCTCAATGAGCCTCTACAACGGGAATGATTATTACTCCACCCCTATCTTACAGGTGAGGGGACCAAGGCGCAGAGAAGTGGTGGCAGAACTGGGATTCAAAGCCCGGCAGCCTGACTCCAGCTCTGGGCTCCGACCCACTTTGCAGTCATGTGGCTCAGATGAGCCACATGCCCGAGTCCGCTATCCTTTGACTGGCTGGGCCCCGAGCAGCCCAGGCTTCCTGGGTCCTGCCCGGAGCTGGCCGACTACTTGCAGCGGTTCTGATGCCCCCTGCTGCCTGGAGGCTGGCACTGCCCCCATGCCCACCCAGCACGGACCACTGTGCTGGCGGGAGTCACAGGTCCTTGACCGCAGTCCCTTGGACACCCAGCTCAGACTCCTGGGCTCCCGCTCTGGGCCGGCTCCACCGTTATTACCAGTCCAGGGCACCCTCCCTGTTGCCCTCCAAGGCAGCTGGGCTCACCTGATACAGGGTTTGAACGCACCTGAAGTAGAAGGCAGGGCGCGAAAAGGATTAAGCCTAACTTTTCTTACCAGTGGAAGAAACTGGTTAAACGAATTCACTGGCTTTTCAGCTTTATGTTTTTTAAGGATTTTCTTATTTATTTATTTATTTATTTTTGGCTGTGTTGGGTCTTCGGTTCGTGCGAGGGCTTTCTCCAGTTGCGGCAAGCGGGGGCCACTCTTCATCGCGGTGCGGGGACCGCTCTTCATCGCGGTGCGCGGGCCTTTCTCTATCGCGGCCCCTCCCGTCACGGGGCACAGGCTCCAGACGCGCAGGCTCAGCAATTGTGGCTCACGGGCCCAGCTGCTCCGTGGCATGTGGGATCTTCCCAGACCAGGGCTCGAACCCGTGTCCCCTGCATTAGCAGGCAGATTCTCAACCACTGCGCCACCAGGGAAGCCCCTCAGCTTTATGTTTTTAAGCAGAATGCAAAACAAAAAACCACCCAGATAGTATCCTTTAGAGAACCCAATATGTTAAAGTGGTGAAGGAAGGCTCCTCTGATCGGGGAAGGAGAAGGGAGGAGCCCCCGCCCCTCACCCACCCCAGCAGCTTTCTGATGTGAACATCCTTGGCCTCTGAGGAACACTCTGCAAAACTAGTATCTTAAAAAAACTTTCAAAATTAACACTGAACTCTATTCTAAATTCTAGGATGAAGAAGCTGACGACAACCTGGAAATGAGCCTCACGCAGAAGAAAACGAGGCGGCTCTGTCATCCGAGGAGAGCGCGATGCTGCGTGTGAAGGGCACCCAGACACAGAGCAGGAAGATGCTCGTCGCTCTGACCCAGGCAGCCGGGGCTGGGGGACGTCCTGAACCTTTCTGGGCCTCAGTTCCCTCACTTGTGAATTGAGGGCACCCAATCAGTTCACCTTTCAGGGGCTCTTCTGAGTGAAATGATTGTGTGCTTTTTTATGATCCTGCGAGCTGTCTTTTGAGGACATTTCTGGGGACGGAGGAGACACCATGCACTCTGGGGAATGGGTGAGGGGAGGGCAGGTGGTCCTTGAGCGGGAAGGCAGCCAGCACGGCCGGTGGGGGGGATGAAACGTCGTCTAAAGCTGCAGAGTGACGACGGTCAATAGGGCCCATGGCGTCGGGGTAGCCGCACCAGCCGACACACGCCAGGCTCCCTCCAGCAACCCCGAGACACACTCAGAAAGCTGAGAGAGGGCTGGGTGAGAGGTCACATTCCTGCTCTGAGAAGTTTCAGCTGGATCCAGAGCACCTTTCCTGACAGAGCACAACCGACACAAGTCAACTTTCAATTCACAAGCGCTGATGCCGCCGTGGAAGTCCTCATCACTAGGAAGATCATTTTACACCTATACATTCTTTTAATGTGGTGAAGTTTAATAGCTTTCATTCCAAAGCATAGAAAAGGGAATTAAGAAAATATATAATTTTTTAAAGTGAGAATGTTAACAATGGCCATTAAAAGGATAACCAACATCTGTGTTTGAAAGCTCGACCTTTGCAAAGAGTTTTGTAGGGGGGGCAGATAAAACATTAAGAATAGTGAACACCCAGTGCAAACAAGAACATCCAATGTTTGGGGTTCAATGCCTTACACGTCAACTTCACAGTACTTTACTGCTCTCAAGAGGGAACCCACATGTTCCCGTGTGTATCTGGTGCTTTGACATAAGGAATGTTCCAAATCCAGGGCCGATCTGGGGGAAAAACAATTACATAAGTATAATACTGATTTAAATAGGATTACAGAAAATTCACCCACCTGACAGGATAAAACTACTCATGGGCCAGAGTCTACAAATCATGAAGAGCCTTTGCTGAATCAAGCCCCGACGAGAGCCCTTATAGGTAAGAGCTTGTAGTTAAGGTTCATGTTAAGACATGGGTGAATGAACATGGCAGCAGGCTGAAGCCCGGGGTGAATGCTGGCTTGCCACTTACGTTGACAAGTCATTTCACCTCTCTGAGCCTCAGTTTCCTTATTTGTATCAAAGTCGTGGAGCTGTCAGGAGGATTAAATGAAATAAACCCCTGTAGTGCACAAGACGCAGTGTTCCCCACAGAGAGAATGTAACAAATGAAGGCAGCTCATTTTCTTCTTTTAAGAACCTGGAGAAACCAACAGTGACAATGGGTACAGTCAAAGGCCATTTTTCTGCTCTCAGCAGCTGGTCATGGTCGCACAGAACCAAGAGGCCCAGCGTCACATACCTGAAATGGTTTTGTTCTGTAAGTTAAGGCTAGTGATTGATAAGGCATAAAGGTCTCTGTATAATGACCGTAGACCAATGCTGAGGAAAGCAACATGCCTTGGAATGGTACAACGGAAAGATGACCTAGGTTCAAATCCTGCCTTCATCCTCCTCTGCAGCCTGAGGAAGGCATGTGGATTTTGGCCTCAGGTTCCCTATCTCTGAAATGGGAAGTAATTACATTAGCAACCTCCCAGGATTATTGTGAAGCATGAATGAGAGAACATCTGTGAAAGTTCCTGGCATGCTGTAGGTGCTCAATATGTGTGAACTTTTCTTCCTTTTAACTGATGTTTCACAAATTGAAAAAATTGGAACAAATCTCTTTTACCACATATGGCTACTGCCAGAGTCAAACCATTTCAAAAAGAACCATAATAATATGGGTAGGGTGTAGGGACTTCCCTGGTGGCACAGTGGTTAACAATCCGCCTGTCAATGCAGGGGACACGGGTTCAAGCCCTGGTCCTGGAAGATCTCACATGCTGCGGAGCAACTAAACCCGTGTGCCACAACTACTGAGCCTGCGCTCTAGAGCCTGTGAGCTACAACTACTGAGCCCGTACACCACAACTACTGAAGCCGGAGCACCTAGAGCCCCTGCTCTGCAACAAGAGAAGCCACCGCAATGAGAAGCCCAAGCACCACAACGAAGAGTAGCCCCTGCTCTCAGCAACTAGAGAAAGCCCACGTGCAGCAACGAAGACCCAATGCAGCCAAAAATAAATTATTTAATTAAAAAAAAATACGGGTAGGGTATAAATACACTGCAAGGATTAAAAATAAACCCCCATATTATTGTCCTGAGAAATATGGAGAGATGGAAGGGTTGCATGCTTATAGTAAACTGGCCACTTGGCAGGTCAGCTGAGATGGACCATCCCACTGCAGCAGCTGCTCGCCGGCCCTGCCAGCAGCCCCTGGGGGAGGCTTTCTCCTTTTCCTGAACAGAGGCAGATGGTAGCTTGGAGGCCGAGCTGGCAAACAATGGTATCTGCTACTCCTCCCCTCCAGCCTCGCTGTTTGTTCTGAATAATCACAGGGCGAGTATGCAAATGGCAGCTCCCAGCAGGAAGTGCAGGAAAAGAATGCCAAAGATGGCAACAAGTTATCAGAACCCTGTTCTCTCCCCTCTGGCCTTGAGATGGTTTGAAAGCAGGAAACCACACTTTCTGGTAATTAAGTTTCTTAAGAGGTAAGGGGCTAGCAGGGCTGGAGACCTGACTCCCTGGCAACTCACTGGCCTTAAGAAAGCACCCGCTCTCTTCCACTGGAAACACCATCTTCTGTAGCTGGACTTCCCCTTATTTACCCCTTTCCCTGCAAACTGCTCTGTTGGGCAATGTCTGCTCTGCTTCATCCCCCAGGCAGAAGACCCCCCCAATCCTTGCTATATGAATAGCCATTAGAGAGATTCTTCACCAGTGCAGATATGTGATACAGGCATTTGCCAGTGAGGCTGTAACTTAAAGACCACCACTGCATTTACAGTGGACCCTTGAACAACTTGGGTTTGAACTGTGAGGGTCCACTTATATGCGATTTTTTTCAATAAATACACACTACACCATCAGTGGTTGGTTGAATCTGGGGATGTGGAACTGCGGATACGGATGGCTCACTATGGGGCTTGAGCATCTGTGGATTCTGGGATCCAAGGTGGGTCCTCGACCAATCCCTGGCAGATAGCAAGGGATGACTGTATTCCTTTCCCTCAAATTTAGCCAACGATGACCAAGCGAGGACCTGGAAACCATGCTCCTGGCAAATCCCCCCGAGGCTCTGCTTTATAAATGAGCAAATGTCTGCACCTCCCCGGCAGAGCCTTTCCATGCCAGCTGCAAGGCCTTCCACTACCGTGGGGGAAGGCCACAAAAAGGGCCAAGAGGAAGGTGAAAAGAGGGGGGTTATGATTCTGTTGTGTCTTTTTACCCATTACTACTGGAAATCAGCCATTACCACTCACTGGCTCAGATGAAGGCCTGTTTTAGGCAATCCTCCTAAACCGTCCCATGAGAGAACAACTTGCCTCATGATAGTCACACGTGTATATGAAATACTTGGTAGTGCTGGTTAGATGCCTGGTACTCCGCTAGACAAACACGAAGGCCTCTCAAGTTTGCGGTCCAGGGGGCAGGCAGACAAGCAGGCATGCCCTGCTGCTGGGAAGCTGAACCCCACTGTGTCTGTGCAGCAGTTCCCTGACTGGGCTGATGTGGGAATTGCCGGCACGTTTTTCTGGGACCCACCCCTGGAGAGCTCGTTTCAGTAGGTCTGGGCTGGGGCCTGGCAATGTGCACCTTCGTCAAGTTCTAAAGGTGATCTTCACAGAATCTGTTCGGGATCTGAGGCTAAAGGGGATGAAAAACGTCTTTTTTTTTTTTTTTTCCTGGAATACGATGAAAGGATTTAAAACAGGAGAGGGAACGATCAGATGAGCCTGGCAGCAGCGTGGAGGACGGCATCCAGGGGGAGGAGCACAGAACCAGGGAAATGAAAGCGCAGCACAGTCTGGGTGAGAGTCCGGCTGAGGCCTGTGTTAAGGCCACGGTGGGGGAGGACGAAGGACGACCTGGGGGGCGTGGTTCCCTCTGTGTGTCCCTGTGGTCAGGGACTGCATGCTACAGCGTGTGATTTACAATGTTAGTGATTTTGCTTTGTAAAAGCTCTCTTTTAAAAACACAGTTCCTGCTAGTAAAATGGGTTTGGGTAAGTGTAACTTTTCATGGGAGGAGAAATATAAACTCAAGGAGGGCAAGGATTTGTGTCTGTCTTGTTCACTGATCTATTCCAGGCACCTAGCTGGTGTCTGTGCACAGCAGGTTCTCAATGATACACCCGTGGGGAGAGAGAATAAGCAGCAAGCACAAAGCAGGTGCCCCTGTAGCTGAGTCTTTGTTTTTATTTGATTAGTTTCTTGGTGTCAGGATGTCTGGTGGTCTCTTGTATCCAACTGTGATTTGTTCACATTAGTATATTTCTTTGCTAAGCTTTTCTTATAGTCTCTTGACTTAAAAAATACTGAACAAGATCTTATATATGTTAGAGTGGCTTGAAAATCACTTATTCAAATGCAGTGCTTTTTTTTTTTTTATTTTATTTTTGGCTACGTTGGGTCTTCATGCTGTGTGCGGGCTTTCTCTAGTTGCGGTGCGGGGGGGGGGGGCTACTCTTCGTTGCGGTGCACAGGCTTCTCATTGTGGTGGCTTCTCTTGCTGCAGAGCATGGGCTCTAGGCGCCCTGGCATCAGGAGTTGTGGCTTGCAGGCTCTGGAGCGCGGGCTCAGTAGTTGTGGTGCACGGGCTTAGTGGCTCCGCGGCATGTGGGATCTTCCCAGACCAGGGCTCGAACCCGTGTCCCCTGCACTGGCAGGCAGATTCTTAACCACTGTGTCACCAGGAAAGCCCCAAATGCAGTGCTTTTGAAATATTCTTAACCATTCAACTTTTCCAAACACTGGTAAGATGTCCTTTTTTTTTTTTTTTTTTTTTTACATTTATTTATTTTTGGCAGTGTTGGGTCTTCGTTGCTGCACGCGGCCTTTATCTAGTTGAGGCGAGCCGGGGTTACTCTTTGTTGCGGTGCGCGGGCTTCTCACTGCGGTGGCTTCTCTTGTTGCGGAGCACGGACTCTAGGCACCCGGGCTTCAGTAGTTATGGCTTGCGGGCTCTAGAGCACAGGCTCGGTAGTTGTGGCGCACAGGCTTAGTTGCTCCGCGGCATGTGGGATCTTCCTGGACCAGGGATTGAACCTGTGTCCCCTTCATTGGCAAGTGGATTCTTAACCACTGCACCACCAGGGAAGCCCAAGATGCCTTTTTAAGGTGCACATGACTCCCCCGAATGTTGGCTTTACAGGAAATGTTGATATCTGAATCCCTGGCATTATTCTACACGCTAGTAAAGCAGTGTGGAAGGTTAAAATAGTACCGATAAAAAAATTAAAATGTTCCAGTCTCTCTCGCATATGTCTTTCAAAGGAAATGCGTAAAAAACAGAAAACTCAGTTAAACAATGGAAAACCTCTGCTTGCTGGTCAAATAAAAGGATTACCATTTTCATTACATGGTCTAAGACACTACCTAGTTGTAAACTTTTAAGTTCTTGGGAATGCTTTTTCTAGTGGAACTGAGGGAACCTCAGGATATTTTTAAGGCTCCTCTACCTCTTCCATTCTTGCTTTTACAGTCCTTTGGAGATTAGGATTAAAGGGAGGGGGTGAAATTCCAGCCAAGGTTCCAGGCTGTGGGTGGGAGGTACAATGCCTGAGGCCAGACAGCAGGAGGCTAAGCCTAAATAAGGCTGTCACAGTTAGTCCTTCCCATCTCCAACCTGTTTATTCAGGAGCACTCAGGTTGGGGGTAGGGGTGAGGGACATGAAGAGCAGAGAAAGGGAGAAAAGACAGAGGTGCAGCGCAAAGCCAGAAAGGGGGAAGGTCACTGGGTCATGTCCTGGGCTAGGGACTGTCCTGCACAAGCCTCAGCCTCTTCTGAATGTCAGCTCATCAGGGGGAGGGGGAGGGATGGCCATCAATCCACTGTTGTAACTGAACTGGACATTTTAAATAACAGAAACAATGGCTAACAGTAATCAGCTGCTAACTCTGAGCTGGACACTGGGTTAGATGCTTTCTAGACCATATCTCAGTCACTCTTCAACAGTGAGCTATGCACTCTCATGTTCTCATTTTGCAGAGACACTAAGGCCTAGAGAATGCAAACCACTGCCCAAGGTCACTTAATAAGTTGTCAGGCTGGCACATAAACACGGCCTGGATCTAAAGCATCTGTGGGTTGGAGGGTGGGGAGGAGTGGTCACGGATTTCTTGAAATTCTGGTAAAAGCTCTTGCTAGTGAAAAATGAACGTGTGTGAATTTACAACACATTTAGAGGACTCGACACATTTAGAGGACTCAGAAAAATGCATATGGCTTGGAAGGAAGGGAACAAGAATACCTTCCGAAACAGTATCCACACGACTGATCAGAGAGAGATGAAGTCAGCTGGGCGAGGCAGGATGAACTCTGTCAGATGTGCCAATACAATCTGAGAAACGGGTCCATCAGAAGGGCAGGTTTGGTTCACCACAAAAGCCAAAAGGGCGAGTGAGGGCGGGGAGGTAGCTAGAACGCAACCAGCATCGCTCAGGGAAGGAAGGGACCCACTGGGGCAAGGCTGACCCCGTTAGGGAGTCCGAGAGTTTGTATTAATGGGGTGGCATCATCAAAACTTACCAATCAAAAACCAAATTTTCCCTGGTCACATTCAGCCTTCACTCAAAAACCATAGATTACAATCTGGCTACCTGTGCAGGCCTCTACCCTCCAGGGGAAAATACGCCAGCCACAGTGATATAAGAATCTGCCATTTTAAATTAATAAGCTTGTCCCCATTACGCATCTCCTCCGGGGTGAGCTTGATGAAGTGTGAACTCACCCCAAAGACAGATTTTCTGGGGCTGAGAAGAGTAGCCCTGAGGCCGGCGGGGCTGGGCCAGAGCTGGGATGAGGTGGTGCCGCCATCCCAGCCAGCCTTCCTCCAAAAAGCGCTGGGAACCTGGACCAATACTCCACTGGCTTTCTCTTGCGAAAAATACCTGGTCACTGCCCTTGAAGTCCTCACCTAGTGCAGCAGTTCTCAGAGTGTGTGGCCTGGGGACCTACTTTTTAAGGGGGTTGGGGAGGGGGAAATACCTGTAAACTCAAAATTACTGTCAGCGTAACATTAAGCCATTATTTGTCACTTTCACATGCGTGTACAGACGCTACACGACCTGTGTGATAACACAACAGAGCAGCCGTGAGAATCCGGCTGTCAACCCAGATAATAAAGGGGTATGCAAAAAAGGTAAACAATGCCATCTTCCAAACTAACTTGTTTTTGGGAATAGTCATTTTATATATTTTTAAATATACAAATGGGTTTATTAGTATTTTAAAATAAGTTAATAAATATTTTAAAATTTATTGGTTTTAATTGCTGATATGATTCATATCAATAGCTATAAAAGCCCACGTAAACAAAAGCCCTTTGTGGTCCTCAGTAATAAAATGTAGAGGGGTTCTGAGACCAACCAGTTTGAGAACTGCGGCTCTGGTGGCCACACACGGGGCAGCAAGGGAGCCTCTGCAAAAACCTGCGCTTCCAGGGCCACCCACAAGCCAGGCTCCCAGGGAGAGCCCAACCCAATGGCTTTCCCTGGGCTCTGTTTGTTTCTGCTCTCGTACACACACCCAAGGTTTTCTTTCACCAGTGTCTCACCTTTACTTCCATACAGTTCTGGAGGCAGGTCATACGGCACAGGAAAGGAGGCCGTTGGCTCCTGGCTCCTTGAGAAGAATTTCTGTTTCACTCTGAAACTGTCCAGGCCCTGCAGACACACAGAATCTATAATTGCATCTCATTTTCTGGAAAAAGATATCAAGAAGCAATTATATTTTTATGATACTCACAACAAAATTCAGAGCTATTTTTGTTATTTCAGTGCTATTTTTGATATTCAGTAGGTCAAATATATTTACAACACTCCCCCAAATATTCTTTCCTAAAAATGAGAGGTCCAAATGTCAGAAAATAAACTATAGCAAAGTTTGCAAAAGTCTAATAAAGGATACAAAGACATAAGAGAAAAACAATTTTGGATGTTACAGCCCATTTCTACTAACCTCTGTGTACAGCAGCAGGGAGTGTGTAGAAGACACTGTGTAAAAATACCTCTGAATACTTTCGATATTGCTATCTATAGTAATGGGCTGCTCACTCTGGTGAAGAATGAAAGTTGCTTTCATGTATCATGAAAGTGTCCAATACGATGGGATAGGAATATAAAAGTGAGAACTCTTCAAGACCCATCAAAATGGAAGGTTCATCCCAAGAACTCGAGAATAGGCTACTATTAACTCTGGATCTGAATCAGGGTGCAACTATAGGTGCCACACCCAGGTCGATGTACACACTGCACTGCCTCCTCACACAGGACCTGCCCGGTAGTGGGGGTGCCTACTACGTCGGCTTTGCCCTCCCCAGGCCTCCCCGCACTGATCATCTCCTGGCCCCCTTCCCGGATGATCCTGGCATTCTGTTTTTGCCTCATTCCTCTGGCCACCCATCCACGCACAGATCCACCCTTCTCATCCTAAATACCCACATATCAAACAGTGCTAACGTCTATGAACCCATATAAAGAGCTACAACTACAGTTCTTCAGAAGATGAGCTAAGTGTCAGGGCTGTGTGGACCTGGGCTTTGGGCAACCTGAGTTGAGTCTCTGTGCTGGTATTTAGGGGCTGTGTGAATGGCTCACATTTGCATTCATTCATCCCACACATTATTTCTTGGGTCCCTCTTCTGTGTCAGGCATGGGTGCCGGGCACTGAGTGCACCAGAGTCACAACAATTATCACGATCCCTGTTCTCGTGACATGTACAGTCTAGTAGGGAGACATTAAACAAATGCATTTACAGAAGTAAAATAAATAACTACAATTTTTGATAAGCGCTATGAGAGAAACAGAGGAGTCCTAGAAGAGAGAATAGCAGGCCTGTCTTAGATTTGGGGGTGAGGGGGTGCTCAGCGGAAGCCTCCCTAAAAAAGTGACATTTTAATTAAACTCCAAAAAGTGAATAGTGTTTGGTCAGTTGAGAGTGGAAATAATAATGTTCCAGGGACTTCCCTGGTGGTCCAGTGGGTAAGACTCCACACTCGCAATGCACGGGGCCCGGGTTCGATCCCTGGTCGGGGAACTAGATCCCGCATGCTGCAACTAAGAGTTTGCATGCCGCAACTAAGAAGTCCACATGCTGCAACGAAGATCCCGCATGCCGCAATGAAGACCTGGTGTAGCCAAATTAAAAAAAAAAAACAAAAAAAGTTCCAGGAGGAGGGAACAGCATCTGCAATGGCCCAGAGATGGCAAAGAGCTTGCGTGTGCTAGGAACTAAAAAAGATGGTCAGTGGGACACTTGGCCACTTATTCACTAGGCCTCAATGTCCTCATTTGTAAAATTGGAATAATAACTTTCTGGATGTTACCATATTAACGTTTCTTACTTCAACACCTAGCACAAGTCTTGGTGCATAGCTGGTCAAGCAATGTTGAGCTGCAAAAATGGGATTAAAGTACCTTCCCTGCTTACTTTATAGGCATCTGCACAGAAGCAAATGCAACAAGATGCACAAAAGTGCTTTGTGCCAGTGAAGACCTGCAGGAAGGTAGGGGTGACAGCACCAACCAAGACAGTGGTTAGTAACTCCGTGAAAGGCAACACGTGACAGACGCCGGGCACAAACTCTAGGCAGAAAGGGAAGAAATGACCTCTTGCCAGTGGCAGGTTACGAAAAGGGTCTGTAGAAAATATTTTCGCTGGGCCTTGAAAAATTGATGTAATTTTGATAGACAGAGAGTTGGCAGGGAAGAGCATCAGGGGAAGACCGGCATGACCAAAGGCGGAGCTGGAAAAGCACAGAGCTGGCATTTCAGGGGGACAGCGAGTGAAGCAATGCCCCGGAGGAGAGCCTGGGACACTGGAGAAGAAACGCAGAGCCAGGCTGCAGAGGGTTTCGAAGGAAGCGGCTTTGGACATCTGAGGCTTCTACCTGTTTATCTGGGCCCAACTTCTGGCCATAGTGACTCGGGATGGGCAAGCGGCCTGAGTCAGAAGTGCTGGGGAAGAGATCATCTTTCTCTGGGGAGCTCACCTGGCAAGGTGCGAGCCCTGAGCTGCTGGGGGGCGTCTCATGTCCTTCAAACAGAAGTGGGTGTTAGAAGAACTGAATACTGATGACATGGCCCACGCCCCTGGATTTAGCCCTGCCTGAAGCAAGTTTGTGCTGGTTAACCTTCACTTACAACCCAGGGTGTCACAGGACCCCGTTTAGAGTGTGGCCTTTACTGTGATATACGGTGAGGAGTTGCAGGGTTTTGTTTTTTTTTTAATTTTTATTTATTTATTTTTGGCTGTGTTGGGTTTTCGTTGCTGTGTGGGCTTCTCATTGCGGTGGCCTCTCCTGTTGCGGAGCACGGGCTCTAGGCGTGTGGGCTCAGTAGTTGTGGCTCGCGGGCTCTAGAGCGCAGCCTCAGTAGTTGTGGCACATGGGCCTAGTTGCTCGGCGGCATGTGGGATCTTCCCGGACCAGGGCTCGAACCCGTGTCCCCTGCATTGGCAGGCAGATTCTTAACCACTGTGCCACCAGGGAAGCCCCGAGTTGCAGGGTTCTGAACAGAGAAGTTCCAGTGTAAAGGTGGAATGGCACAGACGGGAGAATGGATCAGACTGGGAATTGCTAGAGCCCGAAGACCAAGAGCTATTACAACAGGAATGCGAGATGGATTAGAGATGGTAATGGGGATCCAAGTGTAAGTATCATCACAACAAACAATGAAATAAAAGTGAGGTGAATTTGGATGAGAAACAGAAAGACAGAAATGTATCTGAAAGAGGCTGAGGGAAAACGTAGTAAAAATCAGAGCCAAAAAAAAAAAGAAAGTGGGGGACTTCCCTGGTGGTCCAGTGGTTAAGACTCCACGCTTCCACTGCAGGGGGCATGGGTTCGATCTCTGCTCTCGGGGAACTAAGATCTTGTATGCTGCATGGAGTGGCCAAAAAAAAAAAAAAAAAAAAGAATTCGTGCCTGGGCAGATGGGATCGGCTGGGATGACCGGATGTGGATGGGCGAGTGGCAGCAGTGGAATGCCAGGACGTGGCTCTATTTGCTGAGTCAGAGAACATGAGAGGTTACAAAGAACCACCACCTGAAACAGTGTTGCCCAGCTGTGGCCTCCTGGGAAACGCTGAGGGCCCTGAACCCATGCGCTGGGTCCAAGGCAGGCTGTCAGAGGCGGTGCGGGGAGCACAAGGGGGGGTTAATGTGGCGGCTCTTGTCAATTGTACTAGTTCTTCCAGCCAGAGTCATCTTTGGCAACAGAGGGACAATAAAATAGTTTAACCAGAATGGAGAAAAGAGAAAGTAGAGACTTGAAGACTGAAAGTTCTTGGGGATTTACTGGCAGCATTTTTGACTCCGATTATAGGAAAGAGAACCCGCCATCTGGGGAGCAAGTGAACCTGGCGCTGAGCAGGGGCTGAGCTAGCTCTCAGCCCTGGGACAAGGGCAGGGATGTTCAGGGTACCTCCCTCTGGAGGAAGGAGTTCAGGACATCGATCCATCCTTCTGAGATGGTTTGTGCATTATTCCCAGAGGTAGGAGGCGTTCTAGACACAAAGTGCTGGGCAGCCTAGTGGGCGCCTGACAAAGTACATACTCAGTAAACACCAAAATGCACCGAGTTCAAAGACAGAAAATTTCTATCTCCCTGAAATACAGATGACTGAGGGTTTGGAATACAGCTGCTGGTGTTGAAATCATTAGATGATCTTTCCTATATTGAGATTTTTCTGAACCTAAATGCATTAGTCTAATCTAAAAGTTAAATACACCTAAATTAAAGGGACAACTCAAAAAACACAATAAAACTGATAAATTGATGTTAGACGTTGAAAGAATAAAGTCTTCAATTAAACATTTATTAAGCACCTACTATGTAGCAACAACAGCCAAGTGCTGGGTACACAGTCAAATGTACCTTGACATTAACCCCCAAAGCCCTTCCAAGTGTTCCTAATCAAAGGGAAAGCTACTGACTCCATGCTCTATGGCAAGTTAGGTTAATTTCGAAATGATGTGTTTACAGATTCATTCATTTAAAAGCAGCAGAAAAAAATGGGAAAAAAAATCAGTATTTGGTTACCAGGGACTTATCAGCTTCCAGATCAATCCCAGAAGTTTCAAATGGCATCATAATTATGAGTGGGTAGTGCTGGCTCTCCATCCACTGCAGTTTGTAGGCCACACAGCGTGTCCCTTCACACGGCCATTGGTTCCTGAGTGACAGGCCTGTATGACGGCCGTGGGAAAGGAGAGCTGCCGGGTTTCTTCCGGCCGACCACCTCTGCAGCGCTTGAGACTGTGCCGTTCTGGGCACAAAACCTGACCGTTTGCAATGCTGGCCTCAAGTCAGCGTTCAGGAGCACAGAGATCAGGATGGCCACTGGTGAAGGACAGAAGTGGCAATTCCGGCTGCTGCTAACTCAGAAACGTGGGCGTTTCGGACATGGAGTTCTGCCTAAGGGCCACAAAGGTGGGCTGATCTCAAGAAACTGGATTTTGGATGCTGTCCAGTCAGAAGAACGACTACAAAACTGGGTGCTAAGTAAGTCTTTGGCAAATGTGTAACTAAAGGTATAAAAGGACGTATCTTGATAGTACTGAAGGGAGAAACCCAAAGAAAGAAATCACACTGGGCTTCATTTCACAACTAACTGCCTTACTGTCAGTAACTCTTTTAAGATTCTGGCCAATACAGAAATCTTTAAGACATTAAATGAATATATAGGGATTGGCATTTGTAGTTAAGGCAACAGACTTCTGTGAGTGAGTGAGAGCGAGCGTGAGCCTGTGTGTACGGTTTAGTTTGCACAGAACAGCCACAGGTGAGCCATCCCACGCTGCAAGTTGCTCACAACGAGATTCGTGAGCACACTTAAGCACCTACTGCACCCGACGCCCCTTGGACTAAATCCACGCTGCCTCTGCAGCCGCTGCTTTGCACACGTGTTCTCCTCACAGAAAGGGGAGAGGGTACTCCGCGAACCTCAAGGGAGCAACACCGACAGACTTCACTCAGAGCCTCCCGTGTGCCGGCCCTCCGTGAGAGCAGCTCCCAGCCCAGTCAAGGAGATACACGAGTCATCGTTGACAACACAGGGGACACAGGAAGAGCCCCGGTTCTCGAAGGCTGTGGGCACAGAGGAGGGACACCTGGAGCAGAGATGTGAGAGGCAGGTGGGGTTAGGGGCCTCAGGGGGTCGTTCCTGCTACAGATTAAGGCTGCTCAGGAGGGTGGTATGGTGGTTCTTTCTACGTGTCAACGTGACTGGGCCATGGGATACCCAGGTAACCGGTAAACATCACTCTGGGCATCTCTGAGGGTGTTTCTGCATGGGGTTAATATTTGAATCAGTGGACTGAGTAAAGATGATCCGTGCCAACGATGTACCATCCAGCCAGTGGGACTGAGTGGAACAAAAAGGCCGAGGAAGGGCTGCTTGGCTGGGACATCTGTCTTCTCCTAAACTCAGACTGGGACGGAAAGCATGGGGTCCCGGTCCTCAGGCCTTCAGACTTGGGCTGGCCCATACCACCAGCCCTCCTGGTCTCCAGCTCACAGACGGCAGGGCTTGGGACTCCTTGCGCTCCAAAATCGTGTGAGCCAGTTCTTCACAGTAAGCCTCTTTCTCTGTGTATCTATATATCCTATTGGTTCTGTTTCTCCAGAGAAGGCTAAGGGGACTGGTCCAGAACGAGAGGCCATCGCTCTGTGTGGCTGCAACACGAAAGGCCAGGATTGAGAGGGAAGAGGTCAGACCCCAGGAGTCAGGAGTCAGGCCGCAAAGGGAAAAGCAGGCCATGCTAAGGAGTCATCGGATTTGAAGCAGGTGGGCGACATGACCAGATTCATGGTCTGTAGACGTTCTGGCAGCAGTGGGCTGAGCAGCTTGGAGGTGGCCTAGGAAGTGGGCCGGGAGGCAGGTCTGGACGCGGCGGCAGCAGGGATGGCCAGAAGTGACAGATTTACAGGGAGCATTAGGAGTTAGGGGTGACAAGCCTAGGTGATTAAACAGATGTGGGGGGAGAGCGAGGAGTCGGGGATGACTTGCTGCACCCTGAGCTGGGACAGTGGGGGGAAGGCTAGGAGCAGTTCATTCAGAATCAGAATTTTATAACGGTGTGGCGCAGGTGATTAAGATGATGATTTTGACGGTATCTGTAAGGCCCTTCTCCTCAAGTACCCTTGAATGATATAAATTACACTATAATCCTAAGGGGAGATAACTTTTATAGATTCAAATTCTCTGAAAATTGGCCTGATGAGACCACTAACCTTGCTTAAAAAACTGATGGCTTGGCCTTCCCTGGTGGCGCAGTGGTTACGAATCCGCCTGCCAATGCAGGGGACACGGGTTCGAGCCCTGGTCCAGGAAGATCCCACATGCCGCGGAGCAACTAAGCCCGTGCGCCACAACTACTGAGCCTGCGCTCTAGAGCCCGCGAGCCACAACTACTGAAGCCCGCGCACCCTAGAGCCCATGCTCCACAATAAGAGAAGCCACCGCAATGAGAAGCCTGCGCACCACAACAAAGAGTAGCCCCCGCTCACCGCAACTAGAGAAAGCCCGCGCGCAGCAATGAAGACCCAACACAGCCAAAAATAAAATAAAATAAAAAATAAAATAAAATAAAATTAAAAAAAAAAAACAAAAAAAAAAACTGATGGCTTTCCACTATTTGCGTGGGAAAAAGTCTACTCCAGCACATCCTGCTTGCCACCTTCCTTCAGAACAGGACTCCAAACGCAGAGCCCAGGCCACCCCCCGGCCCCTTCCAGGCACGTGGAGCTGGTTGCTATTTCTCAGATATAACGTGCACTGTTCCCTCTGGCTGGGAGCCTCATCTCCCCTGATGGTCGGTTGAACCCACATTCATTTTTCAAGACCCAGGTCAAACGTCATCTAAATGAAGCCTTCCCCAAGCCCCCCAGGCAGACTGCTCACTCCCTCTTCTCAGTCCTTATATTCTGGACGCCCCATAGCTCTCATCACCTACTGTGATAACTTGTGTCTGCTTCCTTAACTTATCCATGAGCTTCCTGAGAACAAAGACTCCATCTCTTCGTCCTTGTGTTCCCAGGAGGAACCAAAGAGGACTCAGGAGGTGCTTGTGGAGCTGACTGTACGAGAGGTCATCTCAGGCAGCCAGATGTCCGGTGACGAGCCTGGCATGCACTCTGAGGAGGGAAAGCCGCTCCTTCACAAGCTAAGTCTCATTCTGTGCTCCTATAGCCTCAGCAAGATGACTGATTACCTCCTGTCATAGATCTTTGGGTTGCCCTCAAAGTCAAAACCATAAATGTTAATTCTGTGAGGGCCAAACAAAGGTCTACTACTTTCCCAGAAGCTCCACGTAACAGTAAATAATGCAGATGAGTTATAGTAGCTTAAGGACAAAGTCTCCTATGTTGCAAGATCCCCTTTAACTGCTTTCTGCAGATAAAACACACATCAACCCACTTACAGGTGAAACCCTCTGGCAGTAAGTTCCTACCTCTTGAGTGGCTTCCTAGCTCACAACAAACCCCCTTTTCTGGAAACAGGCCCCTACTGGGGGATGGGGTTGGGAAGGAGAGAGGCGTGCAGGGCAGACCCAAGCTTGCGCAGTGACTGTAAATGCAGGACCCCTGGTAACAGGGCCGAGAAACCATGTGGTGGAATCACAGCAGGGGCGGCAGCCCAGAGAGCCCGCCTGCTGCCCGGGCCCCAGAGCTGGCCGGCCCATCCCTCCCACGTCTCGGCTGTTCCTCCCTTCCTTTGATTCCATGACGCTTCCCCTTCTGTGGGCCTATGTCAGCTCAAGTTCGTATCTATAAAATGCACCTAAAAGAACTCGGACACCCACTTTGAGCCCTCTGGGTCCTGCACGCTCAGGCCAGGTGCCCTCCTCACATGTCTGAGCACCCAAGCTCGCACCTGGGACGTCTCTCAAACAAGGCGTCTGCTTCCCTTCTACGACCTTCTTGCTCAACTCGACCCATAGCTCCTTAGGAGGCAAGGTCAAATACTTGCGTACTGCCCACACGCCTCATCTCAGCACTTTGCCCAAGTCATTTATGATTTGCTAAAGGACACGACGATCCGCCCAGATGGGAAAAAGTCTGACGGCAAGACAGCGGCAGTGTGTGGGTCCTTGTTAATGCTGTGGAGCAAGCCTGCTGTAAAGCACTGCTCCCCATGGGATCTGCACGCTGAGACGCCATGGAACCGCCTGCTGGAGAAGCCACTGTCTCAGTATGTCAACTACACGGTCCCCCTGCTGGGGGCCTCGCTCTTGAATCTGCTGGCACAGGACGGGGGGGGGGGGGGAGTCCATTTTTTAATATTCTTGCCTGATGGTCTTTATAAATAACTAAATCTCTACTTTACCAAGAATGCGCTCTAGTGGGACTCGCTCTGATTCCAAAAGTATAGAAATAATAGTCTAGTCCAGAGTCAATTTGGGGATTCTAAATGATTATGCCCATTCTTTCTCTAATGTACACACAGAAACAATATTAGAGGTAAAAATTAGTAGCTTAGAAGGGTTGAGTGGTCCTGGAAATGCAGTATACTTCTTTCCTAGCATCATTTTCATGATGACGGATAAGGTCAGAACAGTTAGAAATGACTAGAATTGTGCAAGTGCTGACATGAAAAGCCAAACAAGAGCGACGCGGAATTTATTCCTTTACTTAGGTGATTATTGGGAGATAATTCTAGCCTGAGTTCAAAGCTACAGCCACTATAATCACACCACATGACTGTGTATTATTACCCTGGTGCTGAGAATCTCCTACCTCCCTGTGATACAGCTGAGAGATCACAGGAGAATCAGTTAGAGACGGAGGCTTGAGAGCTAGATCCACTCAGCGGTGGAACCTTAGGGAAGTCACCTCCTTGTCTACGGAAACCATCTACTGACGGGGCTGCGGAGGTGGTGATCTTTAGCTGTAAGCAGCATTAGGATCTGCTGTTTCACTCTACAGGAAAGAAACAAAAAGTGCTAGAATCTGCCCTCAGGAGAGGCCTGTGGGACAGTTTAGTAGTGAAACCCTCTGAGACAGAGAAAAGGACGGATAAAGAGTGGCGAGGGGAGGAGAAAGGGAGAGAGGAGCTCTTCCCCAGAGCATGCGTGAGAAAAGGAACAGTGGGGAGGCCTGTCAGGCTGGGTGGGAGGGCAATCTCAGCTCGCCTTGAGACCATACCCACACATCACAGGGCCTGGATATAAGTCTCGGGACAAGCACACAGCACTGCCCTGGCTAAGTCTTCTGGTCCAGCCCAAGTGGTTTGCCATGGGGCTGCATCACGTGTGTGTCTAGCTCAACTAGAGCAAGGGGCAAAAAAAAAGAAAAAGAAAAAAGCATTAGGCATCACATCGTGTGGACAGTTCCAACTGCATCTGCCAACGAGTGTGTGCCCAGAGTGGGGTTGGGGGTGAAAGGCGGGTACTGGGGACCCTGTGTGCCTCTTAAAGAGGGAACAGCTCTCTGGGCAAGAGGAATTCTAGTGTTGAGAGAAACATACGGCTTGTAAAACCCAGTCCCTACACGAAAACTAGCTACTCTGTTGGGTGTTCAGCTGCAGAAACTGAGCCCTGTTCCAAAACCAGGATGCAAGCTGGCTGCTCTGGTGCCCTTCTGGGGGGCTTCCCAGTGAGTCTGGTAACACGTCCTCTGTGACCCCCGGGACTCTGTCTCTAGCAGATGCTGTGAGCTTCCCTGCCTCCCGGCTTGTGCTCAGGCCATTCCTCCCACGAGGCTGCCCTTCCAGCTCCTCTCCGCTGATCGAGAATACTCAGCATCCTTCATTGCCCCCAAGCCGACCAGCTTCTGAAGGCGGTCTCCAGTCACCTAGAACAAGCCTCGCACTTGGCTGACTCACCCCTTTGGTGACTTGTCACTTGCTACCTTATAGTAAATTTTCACATGCTGGTTCACAATCTTCATTTAAAGATTGTTATTAACTTTACCCAAAGCAATGCCTTTGATCACTAATCTGGAACACTCGAGAGCAGCGATCCCCTCACACCCAGAACAGTGATCGGTGAATAAATTCATCGGCTCGAGCCTGCGGTTGGGAGCGCGGGCTCCGGGTCAGTGCACAAGCTTGCGACCTCCTGACCTCGGGCAGGACATCGAGACTCAAGAAGAGAACACAAACCCCCATTCGCTTCACTCGTGACCAATCATCTATCAAGTGTGCACTTACAAATGCTGATGGGAGGAAAAGGACGCCGAGCTCATAGGAGCGGATCATCAGCTGGGCGCCGTTCTTCTCTAACGCTCCCCAGGCGGCCTTGGACAGATTGGCGCTGCGGGGACAAGGACAGGGAGAGGGTTGACTCAGTGAGGCGTTTTAGCGCGGGTCAAACTCCCACAGCTGCGAGAGCGACGGTCAACGCCCGAGAGCCGCAATCATGTCCATTCAGCTTCTGGCAGAGTCCTGCATTCTGGGAAATGGAATGTAAATCCTGCTGTGCTATAATCCTCAAGATTTATCCAACTGCTTGGTGGGAATGTAAATTGATACAGCCACTATGGAGAACAGTATGGAGGTTCCTTAAAAAACTAAAAATAGAACTACCATATGACCCAGCAATCCCACTGCTGGGCATATACCCTGAGAAAACCATAATTCAAAAAGAGACATGTACCACAATGTTCACTGTAGCACTATTTACAATAGTCAGGACACAGAAGCAACCTAAGTGTCCATCAACAGGTGAATGGATAACGAAGATGTGGCACATATATACAATGGAATATTACTCAGCCATAAAAAGAAACAAAATTGAGTTATTTGTAGTGAGGTGGATGGACCTAGAGTCTGTCATACAGAGTGAAGTAAGTCAGAAAGAGAAAAACAAATACCATATGCTAACACATATATATGGAATCTAAAAAAAAAAAAAATATGGTTCTGAAGAACTTAGGGGCAGGACAGGAATAAAGACGCAGACATAGAGAATGGACTTGAGGACACGGGGAGGGGGAAGGGAAAGCTGAGACGAAGTGAGATAGTGGCATGGACATATATACACTACCAAATGTAAAACAGATAGCTAGTGGGAAGCAGCTGTATAGCACAGGGATATCAGCTTGGTACTTTGTGACCACCTACAGGGGTGGGATAGGGAGGGTGGGAGGGAGACACAAGAGGGAGGGGATATGGGGATATATGTATATGTATAGCTGATTCACTTTGTTATACAGCAGCAACTAACACAACAATGTAAAGCAATTATACTCCCATAAAGATGTTAAAAAAAAAGATTTATCCAACTGCTAATTAGAGATAGCTTCACCCTCACCTGTGTTTTCCCCTGAGGGCAGCTATTAAAATAATTATCCTTCCTTAGGAAGACCCCCACCCCAAAACCGCTTTCCTTTTCACGACCCTGCTGTAGCCCTAGACAGGAGATCTCATTTTGTTGTATATAAAAGTAGCACTTAAGAAAAAAAACTATGTCAAGAAAATGCAAATCAAAACTGCAATGAGCTATCACCTCACACCTGTCAATGGCTATCATTAAAAAGACCACAAATAACAAATGTTGGCGAGGATGTGGAGAAAAGGGAACCCTGGTGCAGAGTTAGTGGGAATGTAAACTGATGAAGCCACTATGGAAACAGTATGGAGGTTCCTCAAATAACTAGAAATAGAACTACCAGACGACCCAGCAATCCCACTCTGGGGTATATGTTCTATGAAAACAAAAACACTAATTTGAAAAGATACATGCACGCCCATGTTCATAGTAGCATTATTTACAATAGTCAAGATATGGAAGCAACCTAAGTGCCCACCACAGATGAATGGATAAAGAAGATGTGGTATATATTAGCGGTCCCCAACCTTTTTGGCACCAGGGACCAGTTTCGTGGAAGACAATTTTTCCACGGACTGGGGGTGGGGTGGGGGGGGCATGGTTTCAGGATGATTCAAGTGCATTGCATTTATTGTGTACTTTATTTCTATTATTATTACACTGTAATATATAATGAAATAATTATACAACTAACTATAATGCTGACAGGAGGCAGAGCTCAGGCGGTAACGTGAGCAGTGTGGAGCGGCTACCGTAAATACAGATGAAGCTTCGCTCGCTTGCCCACCACTCACCTGCTGTGCGGCCGGGTTCATAACAGGCCACGGACTGGTACCAGTCCATAGCCCGGGGGTTGGGGACCCCTCGTATATATAATACACAGACACACACACACACTAGAATATTACTCAGTCATGAAAAATGAAAAGTTGCCATCTGCAACAACATGGATGGACATGGAGGGTATTAAGCTTATGAAGTCAGACAGAAAAATACCGTATGTTACCACTTACACATGGAATCTAAAAAATAAAACAAACAACTATAAACATAACAAAACAGAAAGAGACTCACAGATACAAAGAACAAACTAGTGGTTACAGTGTGGAGAGGGAAGTGGGGGGCAAGACAGAAGTGGGGGATTAAGAGGTACCACCTACTGTGTATAAAATACATAGGCCACAAGGATATATTGTATAACACAGGGAACAGAGTCAACATTTTATAAAAACTATAAATGGAGTATAATCTATAAAAATACTGAATCACTATATTGTATACCTGAAATTAATATTATAAATCAACTATACTTTCATTAACCAAAAATCTATGTCAATATAATCTTACAGAGTAGTATCTTAAGCTTCACATTCCCTTTTCTGCCTCTGGTTTTGGCCAGGGAGTGCTAATTTCTACTTTCAATCAAAAGAAAACTGCTCCAAGGGCACTAGATTGGTATTTGTATCCAGAAAGAAATAGTGCCTTTACAATCGTGTTTTATGTGGACAAAGAGTTGTAGATACGGCTGAAAATCCCACGATGCAGCGGGAGGAAGGCGGCTTGGACCTGCCCGGAGGCACCAGGATGCAAGCAGGCTGCTCAGGAGTGGAGATGGAACAGCTCCGGGGCATCTTCAGAAACTCTCTCCTGCAGCAAATCAGGCCGAGAGCTCTCATCCACCCATTAATCAGTGTAAACCCGCTGGGACCATTTTTTTCAATTAGGCTCACCCAAATTCTATCTCATTTTTAGAATGGAGAGTAAAACCTCAGCTATTTAGACCCTTAAAGCCTGACTTTGTGGATAACAGAAAGATTCATTAAAGATTCTTTCACTGGGGCATCAACCACTCTCCTGAGCCAAGGGCTGGGACTGCTGTCGTGGAGATTGAAGTCAAGGAGAAACAGGCATCAATAAGGTGCAAAGAACGATCTCTGTTTAGCATTCTATGGGAACGGACAAGGAGGAGTATGGAAATCAGAGCTAAGGAAGCTCTTAAAGCAATTAAGCTATAACTTCCAAAAAAAAAAAAAAAAGGGTATTCACAGACCTCCCTACCTTCTTTTTTTTTTTTTTTTTAAATATTTATTTATTTATTTATTTATGGCTGTGTTGGGTCTTCGTTTCTGTGCGAGGGCTTTCTCTAGTTGTGGCAAGCGGGGGCCACTCTTCATCGCGGTGCGCGGGCCTCTCACTATCGTGGCCTCTCTTGTTGCGGAGCACAGGCTCCAGATGCGCAGGCTCAGTAATTGTGGCTCATGGGCCTAGTTGCTCCGCGGCATGTGGGATCCTCCCAGACCAGGGCTCGAACCCGTGTCCCCTGCATTGGCAGGCGGATTCTCAACCACTGCGCCACCAGGGAAGCCCCCCTCCCTACCTTCTTAAATGGACCACACTGAGGACAGGGGACCTTTCTTTGATGCCCAAGAGCCACAATCATGAACATCACTATCGGTGACGTGTCACAAAGACATAAAATGCAGAGGAAGTGGGAAGTTGACAATAAAGTGATATTACGACTCTAGAAAAACAGCTTGCTTTTATTTCTCTCGCCTGTTAGTAACATAAAGTGACCGCCTGGGCCGAGACACAGGTTTAGTGGCAAAACCAATCAGTGAGCGTGAGGTGGAAGCCATCTTCCTATGAATAATTTTTCCAGCTTTCTAGATTATCGCCTTCCTGGTAACTCCCTCAACTTGTCGGCAGAACATTATAGGCGAGAGGCACTTTCCGGAAGGCTTATTCTCACTCTTCCCTCACTAATCACATTTTCCTCAACATCCTAAGATCTGAGGGCTTATTCCAAGGTAAAGATCAGTGGAAATCATGAGAACATCTCCTCAGACGGTTTCCTGCAACCCTCCTTTGTATTTGGCTTCTAGTAGAATTCTAAGCATCTGGAACCTTAAACTCTATCCTGAATAATGAGACTAAAAGTCTCTTGTAGGCTGTCTAGGTGATAAATTTCTATTCCTGAAATAGCATCTCTGATACTTCTCTACACTCTGAATACACTTTGGATCACTGGTACGCAGGGCGGCCAGCACATGGGGTACATATTTGCAGACTCCGACCCGCCTGCTGTGCGTGTGGATGGGCATCCGCCAGTGTCTGGCAGAGGCACAGTGGCACCACAGGGCTGTTTATGACAAGCTTGTTTGCTCCTGAAACGCCAAAGGAGTTCCAGCTTCTCGTCTTCTCCATTCAGGACCCACGTCTACTGCCTGTCCTGGCTTCTTGCTGTGGCCACTATCGCCCCTCAAGCTCAGCTCTCCATGACTCTTCTGTCTCCTGCTGGCCTGAGCTGCTTCTCCCCCAAGTGCTGTGCTTTCATTCTGGGTACTGGATGTGCTTCATCACCTGAGAGCGCTGGGGTCTGAACTGACTTTGCATTCTCCGGGGTATCGAACGTTTGTAAGCTGGAGAACTTCGGAGGGTAGGATTCTGGATGTCCCGTGTTGTACTGTCCATCAGAAACTCTGCCCGAGCCATTAAGAGAGTCATGGTGAATAAAACAGTGGCTTCTGGGGGATGGAGGTGTGTATTAGTCACGGTTCAACCAGAGAAGCAGAACCACTTTGGGGGTGTGTGCGTGCGTGTGTGTGTGTGTGCGCGCGTGTGTGTGAAATATACAATATATATAATTTACAAGAATTTGACATCAGGAAAGTAGCTGTGAGAGCCAGTAAAGCAGTCTGGGTAACGTTGCTGTCTTTGCCCTAGAGCTGCAGCTTGAGGTCTGCAGGGTGGACAGAAGCCACAGAGGATGAATACATAGTGGAGAACAAGCCAGAACCACAAGCAACGAACTGAAGCCACATATACAGGCTCAAACCATGTCTTTTCGTGCTGCCTCTGGCACTGAGGGTGGGGTGTCCTGCAGAAGCCGGGCCCTCACCAGAGCTAAACGCACATACCTGGCAAGGTCCAGGGTTAGAGAAGTTGCAGCAGGACCAGGAAAAAACGCAGCAATGCAGGGCCAGCTGCCACCTTATGCCGAGAAGGTGAGCCAGCCCAAGGTGACAATGTGTGGGTTATCACGACAGTGCGCTTCGCATCTGCCCTCTAAATCCCCGCAAGAATCTCCTCTGGGGCCCATCCTAACCAGAAACATACAAGAAAACTAACCGGAAACATACAAGAAAAGGGACTCTGCAAAATGTGGTTCAGCCTGGCCCAGCCCAGAAAAGGGACTCGGCAAAATGTGTAAAACTGACACATTACAAAGCCTCCACAGGGTGGGATTTTTTTTCCTGAGCCCCTACTAAGGTGACCAACGGTCAGTTATTCAACTGGACAGTTTATGGGCCCCTCAATGACCAGGAGCTCAGCTGTGGTCAGTTCTCTGCCACGGCCTGCAGAGCGTGGCTGTAGCTAGAGATCTGATCTCAGCCCACACCATGGGAATTTTGTCCCGCAGTTTAAAGCTTTAAGAGTAAATTTAAACTAATAATGTATAACAGAGAATTCCTGAAAGAAAGCTCAGTAAAGCACAGGAATGCCACATAAGGGACACGGTGAAGAAAGGAAGGCCAATGCTGAGAACAACTCCCTGAACCCCAAATCAGGAAAGAGGGTATCGCCCCCAAAGACACCCAAAGGCACTCCTCTTCCTCCTGGACCTTAGCTTCTCGTCTCTAGAATGACGGATCTCAGCCGATGAGGCCAAAAATCCCTTTCCAGACAACAGTCTACAATGACTAGAGATGTCCATACTCGCCTCTAACTACCTCAGTCCCTCCACCTGCCTACTCCAACTGCGAAGATAAAATCCACGATAACGTGTTGGGAAAACAGCCACACGAGAAAGGAGAAGGGAGCAAGGAAGGTGATCTCTGGGCCAACCCTGCAATGGCATCTGAAAGCCTAAGAAACATCTCATAGCAGAAGCAGCAGAAGCCATTACCTCCAACCCCAGCGTGAGCGCTGGAGCGGCTGACCGAGTTTACTTCTAAGATTCTGTTGCAAGGTGTCTGAATCCCCGAGGATGACTGCTGCTTTGGGAAATGTGTCCTTTGATACAGCACTTCTTTCACGGTTGGTACCTGATGTTGGCAGTGGCTGCCTGGAGCACAGAGATGCCTAACAGACCAAGCTTTTAGCCATGCATCCCAGAGGACGGGGGTGGGGGAGCAGATGCTCTCACAGACAGATGCAATAAACAGAATGTCGACAGTGGACGTGAGAGAGGATGGAGATGGAGCAGCTGGGGTGACGAGGAGGGAAAACGATCAACTTGAGCTCGTGCTGCTGTCACCCTGTCCTCAAACCCCACAGCTGCATGCCTGTCACTCACACACACACACACACACACACACACACACACTGACAGTGAGTCACCTTCCCCTTTGCATTTGCTGTAGGTTTTCCTGTATTGTGCTTGGGCTCTGTTTCTTTTTATGTACTGAAAAATATTTTTGAGGAATACAGAAAGATATTCTCACTGCAAAGGATGTGAGTTGTATATAGGTATATGCAAGGAAAGAATCTTTAATTTTGATGGATTCTGTCAAATTTCTCTCTAAAACTATGTCTTAATTCTGCCAATTATCCACTTTTAAATTGTCATTGTCTTTTTTATTGATATACAGTGTGCAATAGTTTCCCGCTGCTGCTCTTACAAATTGCCACATATTTAGTGGCTTGAAACAACACAAATCTTTGGTCTTACACTTCTGGAGGTCAGAGTCTGCAGTGGGTCTTGCTGGGCTAAAACAGGGTGTTGGCAGCTTCCCTTTCTTCCCCTCCAAACCTGTTGTCTGCCTTCCACTCAAATAATATTCTTAACTGCCAAACCCCGTGGGCTTCTAGACCAGTGGTTCTCAACTGGGGGTGATTTTGCCCCTAGGGGACATGAAGCAATGTCTGGGACATTTTCTAGAGGACAGGGACGCTGCGAGATACCCAACAATGCACAGGACGTCCCCGTAACAAAGAACGACCTGGGCCCAGATGTTCAGGAGTGCCGCAGCTGACCTACCGCTGTAGACCTCTCTGCTGTGCTGATGTGGTTTTCTCCTCCTCCTCTGCCTCTGGTTTCCTTGGCTTTCTCTCCACTTGACTATTCTGGTTCTCTCCCAGCTCTCTGACTCAGCTTCTCTCAGATTTGCTGCTCTTTCCACCCCGAACTGTACCCTCTAAATTTCTGCTCTGCCCATGGTTCCTCTCTCTTCCCTGCCACAGCGACTTTCCCACTCACCACCCGCAACCGTTACTTTAACAAGATGAGGCTCAGACTCATCCAACTTTGATCATCAAATTTCCAAACGGGCATCTGAACCACAAGCTGGATTTCTCCACTGGGATATCACATGGTTACCCCAAATCCAACACCCCAAAAACCGAAAACTATCAGCATGCCTTCCCCTCTGAAAACCAGCTTTCTTTTGAATTCGATTCTGTCCACAATCTCAAGTCAGGCTCAGAAATCTCAGGGACTTTGGTCTTGTCAGTTCCACTGGCAGCTATGTACAGTCAGAGATCAAGCTTTTTTAACCCCTTGTAACATTCTCTTTCTCTTTCCAAGAAGATCTCCCTAGTTCAGTCCTTTCCATCCCAGACTTTAGATCCAAACGGATTGCCCTGTCTCCGGTTTCTCATTCTATGTCTTCCTCCAGTGGCTCTCCAAGTATCAATGCATCCTTTCTCCTGAAGCATATATAAAGCAAATGTATAGCCTGGCATTTAGGAACCTCCACAGTCTGACCAAGTTTATGCCCTTAAATCTTCTTTCTTTCTTTTTTTTAAAATAAATTTATTTATTTATTTTTGGTTGCATTGGGTCTTCGTTGCTGTGCGCGGGCTTTCTGTAGTTGTGGCGAGAGGGGGCTACTCTTCATCACAGTGCTCGGGCTTCTCATTGCGGTGGCTTCCCTTGTTGTGGAGCACCAGCTCTAGGTGCGTGGGCTCAGTAGTTGTGGTGCACAGGCTCAGTTGCTCCGCGGCATTTGGGATCTTCCCAGACTAGGGCTCGAACCCGTGTCCCCTGCACTGGCAGGCGGATTCTCAATCACTGCGCCTCCAGGGAAGCCACCCTTCAACCTTATTTCGCAGCATGTCTTTTCATGACTCCCCTACCCTTAACTGAATTGATTTACCGACTGCCTCCATATCTTCGCAAACATCATTTCCTTGTCCACGATGCCTTCCACCCTACCCACTCCTGTGGATAACTGAGCCCTTTCCCCTCCAGCTCTTTCAAAAAGCTGTTGATGGCTATTCCAGCCCACAGATGTCTCCCAGGACTGAATCCTGCAGATGATAGGCGGGCAGGAAATATCTAATTAATTTGAGAAAAGAGACTAATACACAAAGGCTTAGAAGGTACAATTTATCAAGACTATTTTGTTCATTATGGTTGGAGAATTAAAAACTTTTAAACCACAAAATCTAGGGAAAAAGTCTAATTGTTGACAAGTAAGCAGGAGAGGCACAGTAGGCCAGTGGGTGAGAGCAGAGTCTGAGCTCACATACCTTTCAATCACAATTAGAGCCAACACTGCTCATCTTCAAGTTCCGTACCTGTAAGGTCTGGTAATGCAGCTGCCTCATAAAAGTGACGTGCAGATTATATTAGATAAGGTGTGTAAAGTCCCAGGCACATACATGATGCTTAATAGATACTACCTATTACCATCACTGAATACTTGGCTAAATTTATAGGAGGCTGACTCTGGTCCTTCTCTCTGGTGTGACTCACCAAGCAATGGAATTGTCCAGAAGGCAGGTCCATTTGGGCCTCCTAATCCTAGAAGGTTATAGTGGTAGATGGGTCCAAAAATCATTCATCAGATTGCTTCACTGATTCAATAATCCTATCACAAGTCCCCGAGGCAGAGATACAGTGAGCTTCTATTTTATTTTGTAAAGTATGTCCAAAGGATTTTGGTCTCCTTGATACAGATACATGTCTACCAATTTTCAATACAGATATGAGTGATAAAGTGCCAGGAACTTAAAAGCATGGTTAAAATTAAACCAATCCTGCAGATGTCCAACAATCTTGTCAGATTAAGTACCAAAAAGGACACATCACATGAGCTGTGTTTTGGGGGCTGGTATCTGATTTATAGATACAATGTATCAACAAAGAAATGCCAGCAGAAAAAGAAAAATGAAAATGATTATGACCCATGTTTTTCCACAGATAAGCAAGAGCAGAGTCTAGAAGAGATAAGATACGTGGGTGTGGGCTTTTCCAAGTTACAATTCTGACAGATCACCAAATAGACTGAGAAATCCACTTGCAACCTCACTTTGTTTCTCAGTCACAGGCATGTTACGACCCCCTTTTGAATCTGGATTTGGAAGCCTAGCTTTCAATCCACGGCACAGTCCAGCCTAGTGGTCAACTTAGTCTGTAAAAGAATCCATCTCTCTTTGATCCCACAAATCGAATCACACGGGCTTAAAAAGCCATCACGTCAGCATCCAGAATCCAAAATGACAAAAAACACTGTCAAGCGGGATCAAAAGTTGCTTGTCAAATTTCGGGTCAAAACTGGTATTTAGAACACCATATCAAACAATTTCAGTGTATATTTAATAGTAACCAATGTGATAACCCAAAACTGATTGCTATTTCATTTTCTACTGAAACGTTCCATTATTTTGGTCCATCTCCTATAGTGGAAAGGCAAAACAAGAACTTGAAAAGAGCAACAGGTTCATAAGATTTGAGTTTTGGTTTTGGTCAGCTGTTACCTTGGGGTTACATCCTTTGGGCACCAATTTCTTTGTCTATAATATGGGTTTAACACCATCTGTTCACTTCACTGGGTTATAATGAGGAATGAATAAAATAATCTAGGTGAAAAGTGCTTAGGAAATTGTAAAGAACGGCACAAAGGAAACATTTGGAAAGTATTAATACTTTGAACAGATCCATGAAATTTTGTTAGAATAGGCTCTGGGAGGCTATCTACTGTAATATATTTTTAACTTTTTTTTTTTTTAACCTGGAGAGTCCTTTGTTCAAAGGAAACATTTAAAGCAGGACAGTGAGCCTGAAAGTGGTTTCCAGGACCCTGAGGGCTCCACGGAACACGGCCCCAAACCACTGATTTAGTCCAGCCCCTGGTTTCCCACGTGGGGAAACAGCTTAGAAAACGGAAGGAGCTGTGGAGAGCAAGGGTGTGGTTGCAGGCAGTGGACTGTATATAATCCAGGTAGCACTGAAAGGTCTGATGAATAGTCAGTATTTGGTCAATTCCCTTAGAGACCTTGAAAGGCTTTCTGAAGAAGATCCCTCCCTGAGCCCCCAAACAAAGTCTGTGACGGCAAGTACCTCGCCTTTGCTTCCCTGGGTCCCACAGTGGGGCAGCCTCTGGGAACCTCACAGCCAATAGCACCAAGTACTGATGCCGCAGAGCCAACAAGTGGTTTCCCCAGAAACCTTCCGAGACGGCGTGAGGGGCAGCCTCCTTGGGGTGAGCGACCAGCTCCACGAACTGTGCCTGCGTCTGTCACTTCCCCAGAGAGTTCCATTCACGACCTTGCAGGTAACCCAATTCTTCCAGCTGCCTCCCGCCCTGCTCTCGTCAGCCTGTTCCTCTGGATTCTTCTGTAAGGTTTCTATTGCGAACGCCCCTCTGCTTTTCCCTTCTGCGGCCACCTTTACAGTTCTGTGTCTGGAACTCTGCACCAGTCTCTCAGTAGTTTTCTCTGCCCCCATGCTTTATTTCCTCTATTCTATCCCATAAACCAATTCCAGAAAGAGTCATGACTTAGAAGAAAGAGCCGTTCACGTGCTGGTTCGACCATGTCCTCGATGAGCAGCCTCGGCTCTGCACCCGTTTCTACATTCATAAAACACCTGCTCCGCTTATATCTCAGAGGGCATGGGGATGGCCTTATCGTGGGAACACTACATCAGTTATAAAGCCTTGAACGAGGACAGACACCATCAGTAACATTAGCAAAACACTGTTGGCGATCTCACTCCCTTGTTCAAAGGCATTCAGTGCTCCCCACCTGCGAAGCCTCAAGTCCTCTGCCCGTCAGACCAGCACCACAAGCCCTGCCCCATCCACTGGTCAGGCTGCCCTCCCACCCCACAGCTCTCCGTGCCAGCCCAGACCACCGCCCCCTCTGGCAGCTCACCCTGCCTCAGGAGTTCAAGTACATGATTTCTTCTACCTAATGTTCCACCTCGGCCTATCAAACACAAAACGTGCCACGTCCCGAAGCTTCATCTAGCTATTTTAGCAGAAGTGATCTCTCTCTTCTCTGAACCACCACCCCTGCATTACTGCCACCCTGGATGCCCTGAACTGCCACAGTGTAAACTGTGAATTCCCCTGAACACACACACGTGCGCACACCCACCTACGTCCCGATCAAGCTCTCGGTAGATGGGCAGATCTAGTGATCAATATCCCAAGCTCGGGGACGTCTGCAGGCCCATAGGCCCAGCATGGTATCAAGAATAGGTACTGAATGTGCATCTGCAAAGGCAGAGCAGATGAGCAAAAGACTGAATGATAAGGGACTTCAAAGCAATGTGGGACGACAGGAACATCCAGCGGATCCAGGCTCTAGGCGGCATGAACCACTATGCAGGGTGGTTGAGTTTGGTATGAACAGTGTAGACGGGCAGAAGCCAGAGGAATCAGGCGCTCGAGAAATCTGTCAGGTGCCCGGATGTTGACTAGTAAGTGGGAACTGATGACCAGGATGAAGAAGTGTTTTAGGAGAACCTGGAAGGTTGAAGCACTGGACCCTACCAAAGCCTGGCACAGACCGGATGCTCAAAAGACTAACAGAGGCAGGACACGCAAAGGCTGGGAGAAAGCAGCACCAGGCCTCTCACGGCCACACTGTCATCTGAGCTTGCGCAGCAGGGGCCACAAATGACAGCTACGGCAGAAACCACAACCTTCACTGGGTGGGGAGGGGGCGGGGTGGGGGCGGGGAAGCTATGGCAAAGCGATGGGTAGGAAGTCAGAGCATTTTCGTCGCAGGGCCAGGAGAGAAGAGTCGGGGGAAAGGCCCGGCTCCGCAGTGCTGGAGGCTGTTAGCGGGGAGGAAGCATGATCTGACAAGTTGCTCTTAGGAAAGGGGGCTGCGGTGGGTTTTTGAGCTGCGTGTTCTCCCCAGAGGCTTAGCCAGCAGTGCTGGTCCCAAAGCAGAAGGCAACAGGGCTACACCAACTAGAACACAAGCTCCTTGCGGGCAGGGACCATGCCTGTCTTGTTCATCATCCATCACCAAAGCCTAGAGCAGTGTCTGGCACACAGGCAAGAAATATTCATGCTAGACTCTCTGGGTTTGAATCCTAGCTCTACCACCTTGCCTACTGGGCCACGTTATTCAAGGTCACTGTGCTTTAGTTTTCGTATCTCTAAAATGAGGATTATAGTACCTAGATCTCGACTGGGAGGATTAGATGAGTCAGCATTAAATGAGTCAGCATATAATAAGCACCACACAAGTATTTGTTATCATTTGTGAGGCGTCTTCTTTGGAGGCCAGTTCCTGGTGCAGAACTCCCAGACAGTACCTCGTCATCTCTAGCCACAGGTACAGCTTGTCACTAGCAATGACAGCGTACAAAGGGTCTAGAGGCCCTAGGTTGGGGGTCTCAAGCTTTCTCCCATCAGGGATAGTGCTTCAGGAGACTTGCTCCCACGAGCATGAAAAGCGGCATGTACTGACCTTGGTCTACTTGTACCAGAATGCAAGAAAGTGAGGGACCTTGAATCATCTCTAACATATAAAGGAAGTCATTTGCAGACTTTCATACTAATAACCATTATTTGTAACCAAGTACTTGAAGCATACCAACTTGGAGCTGCAGTGCCAGGCAACCAAGTCTACTCCAATGACATTTATGAATATTTTTCTGTGTGATCCAATCTGATTTTTAGCAAAAAGCTCAGACAAAGGAGGAAAAAGACTATTTGTTTCAGAATCAAAGGAACTCATAAGAGAAACATTGCATAGCTATGTGGAAAAGCAGAGGGGGGGAGAGTCTCCTTTATGTTTCCTCAAAAAGCCACAGTCGTTTTCTAGTCAAGCACTTGTCTTGTTTTCCCCTGAAGTGGCAGCACTAACATTTCTACTCATACCAACTATCCTGCAATGCCTGTCGGTTGCTAGGCAACTGTAGCAGGGATTGCTGCTTTCTGCCCACCCAGAATGCACAGCTTTCATAATTGTTCTCACTGGGTTTGCCAATTACTCCTAGCCACTATCTTCTCAGCCAAGGTTGCTTCTTCAAGCTCATCTTCTTGCCTGCTTGGTCCTGTGGTAAAATTTAAACACTGTATTTGTCATTATGTTCCAGTAATTCCATAACAGGCTGCCCATCAAACACAGGATGATTTCACAGTAGGATGGAGAACTATAAATAGCTTTCCATAAAAGCAACCAGACAAAAGCCAGCCAATAAAACATTCTAATAAGTTCAAGCTAAAGTGCTAGTTTTAAGTTTCTTTGAACATATTCTTCTGGCTGAATATACTTGCCTTGATTATATAGAATAATTATGACCAGTTTTTAACTTAACCACACTGAGTTGAGAAAAGGCTATACCTATGGAAAATTTTTAGGTCACATACTACACATCCATATGTCATATAAACAAAACAGATAAAGTCTTGATAAGTTTTCTTGACTCCCCAGAGGCCTAATGAACATGACCTTAATAATAACACATGGTTGTCAGTAGCCAGTAAAAACCAAGCAGTTGACTAACATCATCATACATCATACCGTTTAATGGGTAACCTTCACACTTACTTCCTATCCTCCTCCTCTGAGCATTCCATAAGTGAGAAAAGGCTCAGATTAGAAATGACTTACCCGGGGGGTTGGTGGTGCTGTGATGAACTGGGAGACTGGGATTGACATGTATACACTAATACGTATAAAATGGATAACTAATAAGAACCTGCTGTATAAAAAAATAAATTAAATAAAATTCAAAAAAAAAAAAAAGAAATGACTTTCCCAAAATTTGAGAGGCAAAGCTAGTAAGCAGCAATGCCGAATTAGGACATGGATCTTTGGACTCTACCTCAGGGCCATTTCCTCCACAGTATGATGGCTGATTGGATAAAATCATCATCTGAGGTACCTGAGTTTGAAAGGGCTGATGGGGTTAGAGCTAAGAGACTAGCAGTAGTGGTTTGGGGTTGAGCAGGATGGCTGGGCAACAGGAGTGGGAACACAAACCTGCTCTGCATACCCTTGTTCTATGATGTGTGGATATAATTTATTTGAACAAAAGAGTTCTGAAAAGGGCGCTGATTCAAATACGTACCGGTCCCTGACCATATGCTGGGCACAGTGTTAGATGCTGAGGATAAAGGTGAGTAAGACCTGGCACCCACTCTCAAGCAGCTCATAATAAATTGAGGCCAATGGATGCCCAAAGACCAGCAAGGGAGATGTAAAAGGACCAGGCAAGAGGTGCTTGAAAACACAAAGGAAAAACAATGAATCATGTCTGCTGAGCTAGAAGAAGTTGCAAAGGGGAAGATTTGAGACCAACCTTAAGGATAAGCTTAAGTTTAAAAAAAAAAAAAAAAAAAAGATAAGCTTAAGTGTTCTGGACAGTACAGAAAGGAAAACATACTTAAACCTGAGAAGCGGTCAGAAAAATGAACGGTACTGTAGTTAGATTAACAGGGATACCACACATTCATTCAAAATTTCCTGAGCCACTGCAGACCAGGTACTGTACTAGGTGCTATAGTTAGTGGTCTGAAAGAAAACACAGACATTACACAAAATTACCAAGTGTCAGGAAGAGCATTTTCGTAGGAAAAAAAGTATGGGAATTATGAATTCATTTTCTCTTAGAGTAGAACAAAAACTTCTAATGTATACAAGTCCAATCATGTGGAAACTTCATTAAAAATGGTTTTAGCGTAGATTTAGGTGATGTGACAGCTCTATACTAAAACATAACCCAGGATCTATAAAAAAGGTTTTCAGTCAGAATCCCAATCGCAACACATCATGAAAGAGAGGAAATGAAAACGTTGTGATATTTGTGTATTTCAAAGGATAAATAAAACAGAAGATGAAAACTATATTAAGGCTAGCATTTTTTAAAAAATTAATTAATTAATTAATTTTTGGCTGTGTTGGGTCTTCGTTTCTGTGCAAGGGCTTTCTCTAGTTGTGGCAAGCGGGGTCCACTCTTCATCGTGGTGCGTGGGCCTCTCACTATCGCGGCCTCTCCTATTGCAGAGCACAGGCTCCAGACGCGCAGGCTCAGTAGTTGTGGCTCACGGGCCCAGTTGCTCCGCGGCACATGGGATCTTCCCAGACCAGGGCTTGAACCCGTGTCCCCTGCATTGGCAGGCAGATTCTCAACCACTGCGCCACCAGGGAAACCCAAGGCTAGCATTTTTATAAGATTTCAGTCCCTGATCTTCAAGCCAGTTTCCACATTTGTGAAATGTCAACTGGGTAAAACCAAGTCCCTATGACCAGGAAGCCAACATCCTCTACTTACGATGGGTACAGAAATGACCAGTGACCATTATGCACACACTACAGGAAATACGTAAAGTACACTTCTAAAGTGATGAGGTTTTTTGTTTTTTTCTGGAAATTAGATCTTTTAGGATCCTACTTATCTTTTATAAGACTTACTATCATTATTATTATTATTTTTTTTTGCTATCATTATTTTTTAACAACTCTACACAGCCTAGTTAATGTGGTTCTCCAAAGCAATCATGCTGCAGGGTTATGACCTCACTCCAATAAAGCTGCCTTCTTTGGCTCCAAATAATGCTAGAACTTCACTTCTTAAACAGCCTCTAGAGCCTGAGGTTCAGTGTTTTGAGTATATTCAAGGGGCATTTCCCTTAACTATGGAAAATAAACCTCAATTTTAAAAATAGTAAGAAATATTTCAAGTCAAGGCTGGAGAATAAGATGGATGAATCAAGCTGGGTAATGAATACCAATGAGGCCGGTGGAGGGCAGAACTGGAAGACAGCCCCCAAGATTTCTGCCCCTGTCCCCGGTGTACGTATCCAGTATAATCCCCTCCCCTAGAGTGTGAGCAAAAATTGTGAATATGATGGGATTTCATTCCCATGATTAGGTCACTAATCCCTTGACTTTTAAGTTAATCAAAAGGTTTGGGATAAACCTCCTGGGTTGGCCTGACCTAATCAGGTGAAGCCTGAAAGGAGGGACTGGGTCCTTCCTGAGGAGAGATTCTCCTGTTGATTCTGAAGAAGCAAACAGCTACGCTTTGCCATAAGCAACTAAATTCTGCCAACAACCAGTGAGTTTGGAAGAAGACCCTGAGCCTTAGAGGAGATCATAGCCCTCCCTGGTCAACACTCTGATCCTGTGCAGCTAACCCATGTCCAGACTCCTGACCCACAGAAACTGCAGGATAATAAATCTGCATTGTTTTCAGTCACTTAGTCTATGGTAACTTATTACAAAGCAACAATAACCTTATACAAGGCCTAGAACCGAAGCGTGTCTATTAAGAAACAGGACTCGTTAATGCGCCACGTAAACCCATTTTGAAGGAAATTCCAAAGAGTGGCAAAAGGATGTGAGCAGTGGCACTATTCTTCATAAAATATCTAGTTTCAAAAGGTGACCACCTTGAAGGGCAACACCTCTTTGGACGTGCAAATCTGGCTTATTAAAAAAAAGAAGTCTCATTTTTAGGTTACAGTCAAAATTCACATTGCTTATCATCTATCTTGCTTATTACTGTTATAATTTTTTTCTGGGAAATTTGTTTTAGTAAAAAGTACTTATTCATCCCAAACGTGAACATTAACATGGAGGGGTAATAGCTCGAAGTAGTAAAGTGTCAAAAAAAAAAAAAAAAAAAAAAGGGAGTTAAACGCATGTAGCTTTTGATGTATTTATCTTTCACTAAAATCCCCATTCTTAAAACATAATCCATCCGCCACTTTGTGGATGGACTGTCAGGTTTGCTGGCATTATCGTTTCATTCAGACTAGAATCCACGGTTCTCTCTACAACCCCACCTCATCACTCTAAAGTAGGAAAATGCATTAAGTGAAAGAACAGCAGCACTCATAAATCAGTTGTTCACAGAGTTCTGAATTTATTCTCAAAGACGACAATATCATCCACCAGGAGAGACAATCTAGGGGATATTTAGAAAGGCATGGGGCATCTGGATGGCTTTCACCGTGACATGGCAGTTCGTATGCGAGGCCCAGGTTACTAAACACCCTATAACGCACAGGACCATTCTGCACAACAAAGGATTATCTTGACCAAAATGCCAGTTACTGCTCTGACCTTCCCGGCCCTCCAATCCCACTCACTCCAGCAATACCCACTTGGTTTCTCAATCACAAACCAGAATATCCCCAACTCCGCCTCTCTGCCCAGAACGCTTTCCCCCAGCTCTCCATCCACACGGCTCCCTCGCTTCTTTCAGGTCTCTGCTTAAATGTCACCACGTCACTGAGGCCCTCCCTGACCATCCTATTCATGAGCAGCCTCCCTTCCTGACACAGGGATAGCATAGTGCCTGAGGATGTTACTGGGTTCCTGGGCGCTTGTTGACCCTCTCTGTGCTTCAGTTCTCCCATCTGTAAAGGGGACTAACAGCTCTATAACTAACAGTTGTAGGGTTGTTATGAGGATTACATGAGTGTATGTGTGTGTATGGACTGTGCTTTTAGAAGAACGCCTGGAACTTAGCGTAAGCACTACATGTTAGCTCTGAAAATCTAAAACAACCGAAACAACTGAAACCAACCTGGAAATTAAGCTATTACCTAACTTATTATATTTAATAGCAAAACTTAATTTTGTTAACTCATTAGGTGACAAAAGTTGACCTAAGCTAACATGAGGCTACTTGTAACACCACTAAGGATGTTAATAGATGGTATATGTGTCATATTATGTTCCCATGCTCCAAATACATCTTGTCTCAAGGATTTTGAGTAAAGGACTGTGCACCTAAATTATTCTTCTACTTTATTTTTCTCTAGAGCAATTATCACCGTTTGATACATATAAACTTGGTTTTTGTATAATTCTCACCATCATAAAGTCAAGGATTACATTTTATTATTGCACTCCCTGCACCTGGAGAAGTACCTGCTACACAGCAGGTGCTCAATAAATACATGTTGAAATGAATGGTTAAATTTTATGATGCCCAAAATACAACATAGAACATTTCTTAGGTAGAAGGAAGATTATTTCATGGAAGATGGTGACCAGTTAGCTGTTCTTTAACTCAGGAGGGAAGGCTTGGATCCAATTCATCTGTGTGGCAGTGGAACACTTGGTTAATGTGATGTTTAGTCCCTGTATGTTCCTCCCCTCCCAGGCACCAAGCTTGTGCTCCACTCTTCCCTGACCATCCACAAAGGCCCAGGGTGTCCATGATCAGTTCCAAAGAGAACTCCAAAATACACCATGTGTACACCGACCTTCTGAGTGCAACATCGCCAATAAACAATTCCACTTGACCACCCCACTATAATAAATCAGTCTAATCGAGTTGACCATTCTCCCACCGAAACCAGTTTCATTTCCTGACTTCTCTACTGATGATGGTGACCATCCCCCATCTCCCTACCAGCCACACCCCAAGCCCAGGACTCGCCTTTGAAGCATCTCCCACAGTCAATTACGCACAAAGTCTAGGCAGTGCTTTCAATGGTACAGCCTCCATCCTGGCCTTCGTTCGATTCCTCGTTAACAAATCTGTGCTGAGCGCCCCTCCATGCCAGGCACCGGGGGGCACTGAACAAGACGGAAATGGGCTTGGCTCAGAGGTGAGAGGGGAAGCCAGCGATCACACAAGCAACCACACTGAAAGGGAAACAACACAGACCATGGAAGAAGCCCAGGGCATATGGACACCCTGCCTGGAACAGAGTAGTGTCTGGAAAGAGCAATGGCTAAAATAAGTAATATGTGCACCACGAGTTGTTGGATAGATGGACACCAGGAGGCTGAGGAAGCAAGGAGAGTTTCAGTGACGTTTAAGCTGAGAACTGAAAGTCAGCGTAGGCCTTGCTGGGTGAAAATCTACTTATGCAGAATGGTCAGAAAAGAATTACACCGCAATTACGTAACACATATACAACCAGCTGTTTGACAGAACCTCTTTGGTCCTAATGCAAATTCCGTGAGAGCACGAACCTCTCATTCTAATGGTGGGGTAGGTAACACGGAGGGCCACACGCACTGGACTATCACTAGTGACCCCTGTGTCAAGATCGTGCCCTTCCACTTCCAGTTCTTTCATTACACTTTACCAGTGAATTTACCGCTCTGAACTTAAAGGTGAACTCTTCTGCCCGTGGGTCAAGTCACCACGCGTGGCACCTCACAGCCTCGTGGCTGCTGTGCAACGAGGCGTCTGAGGCTCAGAGCGGTTAAGAAACTCGTTCACGGCAGAAGGCTCGTTCAGGAGTAGACAGGTCGTCTCGTCCAGGACCGTCTGATGATGTAAAGCTCGTGCTCTCTCCTCTCTACAAGGTGAGACAGGACGGTGAGCTCCCAAGCACACGCACAAGTGCTCTTAAGGATGTGCAGGGCGGAGAGACCGGTAGAGGCTGGCAAAGCCTCCCCGAGAAGAGGCCAGCCCTGGGCACAATACTGATGAGATGAGCAGCAGCTGGAGAGGCAGAGGAAAAGGACCAAAGCGTCTGGAAAGGGGACTCCGTGGGCTGCTGGCAGGATGACTGCAGGGGCAAAGGAGGCCAGCCTGGCTGCTGCTGGCAGTTCCCACCAGGGAGTACAGGAGAAGCAAGGTGGAAATGGGGTGGCCAGGGTCTGAATGCCAACGGGGGACTCCAGACTTCAGCTTACAGGAAACGGGTGAGGATTCTGAACGTGGGACGATGGGGAAGACCCGCATCTCTGAAAGATGAATGGTCATGGACAGCGAGGACAGGTGGCCTGGGAAGAGGATGACCTGTGCGGCGGGACAGCGGACAGGCAATCATTTCAGAAGTCCAGGGACTAGAAAAGGAAACTTTGAGACATTTGAAGGATGAGTAAGCTTTGACAGCTATTTCGAAAGCATCCACGTGCCCACCTCAAGAATACAGTTGATCTCTTTCTACTGAAATCATTTCTGTGTCTGGCTTCTGACATCTCTGAGATTCTGAGCATCTCAAAGGCAGTACGTAAATCTTCTTATTGTTTTATCCCGAGTGCCCAGCATCCACAGGAGGAAGGACCTCGGTAAACGCTCCAAGGGAAGGAAGAGCACAAGAGGACAGCTGGGCTTCAAGCCTGATGAGAGTGGGCAGGTGCCTCTGGGGCAAAGAGGGATGCCGGGAAAGGAACCGCCTTCTAGATAGACGAGCTCGGTTTGGGAGATAAGGTTGGAAACAAAAACAAAAACAAAAAAGATAGGAGTTACTAGTAGATGTCACCTATACTTGGGATCTGTACTTGCCCTTGTTATGAAAGGGCTGGAGAGCGGGCTCTAAGTATGTTCTAAATTGTTACAGAAGTTACGTCTCTCAGGTATCCTTTCATAAAACTGGAGTGCTATGGAGGCTTTTTCTCTTTTACATAACAAAGAAAAATGTGCTGCAGTTTCTTTTGACCTAACTGGTCTTCACAGAAAACAGGAGCACTAAAACCGTATCTTAATTAAGAGGCATTAGAAGGTAGAGCTGAAGAGTGCCAGTCGTGGAGCCAAATGCCTGGGGTTCAAATCCTGCTTCTACCACTTACTACCGTGTGACCACGGGCAGCCTTTTCAACCACTCATTTCTCCAAGTCCTCATGGAGCTGTTGTGAGCATTCAATGAATAAACGTACATAAGGCATTTAGAACAGTACCTGGCATGTCGAAATCCCTGAATGAATCTTACTTGTTATCCTTTAAACATCTTGGCAAGTATAGTTTTTGGTCTAGGTGTTCCAGAATAAAATTAGAAGCCACAGATTCACAAAGACAAATTTCAAATTCTTCAATTAACTTCCAAGTTATAATTAAGCCAGTCAGTATTACAGCAGACATTCACAGTACAAAACCACCACCAAATATTAAATGAATCAATTGACAGTAGATGCTTTCTGGACTTAAGTGCGAGAACACAGGTGCACCTGTCTGAGAAGATCTATTCTGAAGGTATCTGAATCTGTTTTTATTCATCTAGCTGCATGGACTCACTCAGATTCTCCCTGAAAGCCCCATGGGCTTTCTCAGTTCTGTGCCCTTCGTCCCCTAGCCCCTCGGCTCAGATTCCCCTCCCAATCCACCTGGTTTACTTTCAGACCTACCTCGAGACCTACCTTGATACCTACATGAAATAACACTTTCTTAGCTTTAGCTGGTGGTCTCTCACCCAACCAGACCCTGCTCCAGCCAGAAAATATGTTTCTAACACTGGTCCTTACACAGCGGAACGACGAGGGGCCAGCGTCGTCTCTCCCCGCAGCCCCTGCACGGCAAGAGCACGCCTCACTCTTTTTCCCAGTCGTGCTCCCAGGGCTGACCACACACTGTCGTTAAACTATGAAACTCAGCCCGTAGAAAAGGATTACTCACGGGGTTAACTTAATCTCAGCCTCCCTTAGTGCCCTTAAATCATAATCAGTAAATCTCATGCAACTTCTGTGAAGCACATCTATCCTTTTCACTCCACTTTGAGGAAAAACAATCCCCAAATTGTCTTTTCCAGGGAAAGTAAAGAGAGGCTCAAGACTGCAACACAGGACTGGAGACTCGAGACTCCAGGCTGTGGGCTGGCCCTATGGATTCTGGACTTTGAAGCTCCCACAATCACGAGTCAATTCCTTAAAATAAAAATACCTCTCTGTGTATCTCATCTACTGGTTCCATTTCTCTGGAGAACCCTGACTAACACGGCAGCGCGAGAGGAATCGTCCCTCCCTTCCCAGGACCCAACGTTTCCATTTCCATCCTACAGGCCAGCCCTCCAAACAGCCTCTCCTCTCCTTTATCCCTGGGTCTCCGGCACCAGGATTTCCATCTCTAGTAACCCTCAAAGACCCACAGCGAGCACTCTTACATAGAAGACTTCGACACTAACATCCTGGAGGAAAAGTCTACCCAACGGCAGGAAGGGAGTAAAAGAGATCACTTCTGATCACTCCATGTGGATAAAAGGTGAGCTGCATGCTTTTGAATGCTTAATTTCTCGGGGCACCTGTTTTCTCAGCCAAAAAACCCATGATGCTAGACAAGACCA